>NW_026908054.1:40000-124400 GCF_033978785.1 Entelurus aequoreus | reverse complement strand
GTTTTTTTTCTAAGTGTCTGATCGAGAGAAGGAAAAAGAGGTGATTTGTAGCCTCTCTCGATTTTGTACTTAGAAAAAATCCAATTTTTTTTTTTTTTTCCCCGTATTTTTTCTAAGTGTCTGATCGAGAGAAGGAAAAAGAGGTGATTTTTAGCCTCTCTCGATTTTGTACTTAGAAAAAATCCAAATATATATATATTTTTTTCCAGTTTTTTTTCTAAGTGTCTGATCGAGAGAAGGAAAAAGAGGTGATTTTTAGCCTCTCTCGATTTTGTACTTAGAAAAAATCCAAATTTTTTTTTTTTTTTTTCCGTTTTTTTTCTAAGTGTCTGATCGAGAGAAGGAAAAAGAGGTGATTTTTAGCCTCTCTCGATTTTGTACTTAGAAAAAATCCAAATTTTTTTTTTTTTTTTTCCGTTTTTTTTCTAAGTGTCTGATCGAGAGAAGGAAAAAGAGGTGATTTTTAGCCTCTCTCGATTTTGTACTTAGAAAAAATCCAAATTTTTTTTTTTTTTTTTCCGTTTTTTTTCTAAGTGTCTGATCGAGAGAAGGAAAAAGAGGTGATTTTTAGCCTCTCTCGATTTTGTACTTAGAAAAAATCCAAATTTTTTTTTTTTTTTTTTCCGTTTTTTTTCTAAGTGTCTGATCGAGAGAAGGAAAAAGAGGTGATTTTTAGCCTCTCTCGATTTTGTACTTAGAAAAAATCCAATTTTTTTTTTTTTTTTTTCCGTTTTTTTTCTAAGTGTCTGATCGAGAGAAGGAAAAAGAGGTGATTTTTAGCCTCTCTCGATTTTGTACTTAGAAAAAATCCAAATTTTTTTTTTTTTTTTTCCGTTTTTTTCTAAGTGTCTGATCGAGAGAAGGAAAAAGAGGTGATTTTTAGCCTCTCTCGATTTTGTACTTAGAAAAAATCCAAATTTTTTTTTTTTTTTTTCCGTTTTTTTTCTAAGTGTCTGATCGAGAGAAGGAAAAAGAGGTGATTTTTAGCCTCTCTCGATTTTGTACTTAGAAAAAATCCAAATTTTTTTTTTTTTTTTTCCGTTTTTTTTCTAAGTGTCTGATCGAGAGAAGGAAAAAGAGGTGATTTTTAGCCTCTCTCGATTTTGTACTTAGAAAAAATCCAAATTTTTTTTTTTTTTTTTCATTTTTTTTCTTAGTGTCTGATCGAGAGAAGGAAAAGAGGTGATTTTTAGCCTCTCTCGATTTTGTACTTAGAAAAAATCCAAATTTTTTTTTTTTTTTTTTCCGTTTTTTTTCTAAGTGTCTGATCGAGAGAAGGAAAAAGAGGTGATTTTTAGCCTCTCTCGATTTTGTACTTAGAAAAAATACAATTTTTTTTTTTTTTTTTTCAGTTTTTTTTCTAAGTGTCTGATCGAGAGAAGGAAAAAGAGGTGATTTTTAGCCTCTCTCGATTTTGTACTTAGAAAAAATCCAAAATTTTTTTATTTTTTTTCCCTTTTTTTTCTAAGTGTCTGATCGAGAGAAGGAAAAAGAGGTGATTTTTAGCCTCTCTCGATTTTGTACTTAGAAAAAATCCAAATTTTTTTTTTTTTTTTTTCCGTTTTTTTTCTAAGTGTCTGATCGAGAGAAGGAAAAAGAGGTGATTTTTAGCCTCTCTCGATTTTGTACTTAGAAAAAATCCAATTTTTTTTTTTTTTTTCCTTTTTTTTCTAAGTGTCTGATCGAGAGAAGGAAAAAGAGGTGATTTTTAGCCTCTCTCGATTTTGTACTTAGAAAAAATCCAATTTTTTTTTTTTTTTTTCCGTTTTTTTTCTAAGTGTCTGATCGAGAGAAGGAAAAAGAGGTGATTTTTAGCCTCTCTCGATTTTGTACTTAGAAAAAATCCAATTTTTTTTTTTTTTTTTCATTTTTTTTTCTAAGTGTCTGATCGAGAGAAGGAAAAAGAGGTGATTTTTAGCCTCTCTCGATTTTGTACTTAGAAAAAATCCAAATTTTTTTTTTTTTTTTTTCCGTTTTTTTTCTAAGTGTCTGATCGAGAGAAGGAAAAAGAGGTGATTTTTAGCCTCTCTCGATTTTGTACTTAGAAAAAATCCAATTTTTATTTTTTTTTTTTCATTTTTTTTTCTTAGTGTCTGATCGAGAGAAGGAAAAAGAGGTGATTTTTAGCCTCTCTCGATTTTGTACTTAGAAAAAATCCAAATTTTTTTTTTTTTTTTCCGTTTTTTTTCTAAGTGTCTGATCGAGAGAAGGAAAAAGAGGTGATTTTTAGCCTCTCTCGATTTTGTACTTAGAAAAAATCCAATTTTTTTTTTTTTTTTTTCCGTTTTTTTCCTTAGTGTCTGATCGAGAGAAGGAAAAAGAGGTGATTTTTAGCCTCTCTCGATTTTGTACTTAGAAAAAATACCAATTTTTTTTTTTTTTTTCAGTTTTTTTTCTAAGTGTCTGATCGAGAGAAGGAAAAAGAGGTGATTTTTAGCCTCTCTCGATTTTGTACTTAGAAAAAATCCAAATTTTTTTTTTTTTTTTTTACCGTTTTTTTTCTAAGTGTCTGATCGAGAGAAGGAAAAAGAGGTGATTTTTAGCCTCTCTCGATTTTGTACTTAGAAAAAATCCAAATTTTTTTTTTTTTTTTTCCGTTTTTTTTCTAAGTGTCTGATCGAGAGAAGGAAAAAGAGGTGATTTTTAGCCTCTCTCGATTTTGTACTTAGAAAAAATCCAAATTTTTTTTTTTTTTTTTCCGTTTTTTTTCTAAGTGTCTGATCGAGAGAAGGAAAAAGAGGTGATTTTTAGCCTCTCTCGATTTTGTACTTAGAAAAAATCCAAATTTTTTTTTTTTTTTTTTCCGTTTTTTTTCTAAGTGTCTGATCGAGAGAAGGAAAAAGAGGTGATTTTTAGCCTCTCTCGATTTTGTACTTAGAAAAAATCCAATTTTTTTTTTTTTTTTTTCCGTTTTTTTTCTAAGTGTCTGATCGAGAGAAGGAAAAAGAGGTGATTTTTAGCCTCTCTCGATTTTGTACTTAGAAAAAATCCAATTTTTTTTTTTTTTTTCTTTTTTTTACTAAGTGTCTGATCGAGAGAAGGAAAAAGAGGTGATTTTTAGCCTCTCTCGATTTTGTACTTAGAAAAAATCCAATTTTTTTTTTTTTTTTTCCCGTTTTTTTTCTAAGTGTCTGATCGAAAGAAGGAAAAAGAGGTGATTTTTAGCCTCTCTCGATTTTGTACTTAGAAAAAATCCAAAATTATTTATTTTTTTTTTTCCGTTTTTTTTCTAAGTGTCTGATCGAGAGAAGGAAAAAGAGGTGATTTTTAGCCTCTCTCGATTTTGTACTTAGAAAAAATCCAAAATTTTTTTTTTTTTTTTTCCGTTTTTTTTCTAAGTGTCTGATCGAGAGAAGGAAAAAGAGGTGATTTTTAGCCTCTCTCGATTTTGTACTTAGAAAAAATCCAATTTTTTTTTTTTTTTTTTCCGTTTTTTTTCTAAGTGTCTGATCGAGAGAAGGAAAAAGAGGTGATTTTTAGCCTCTCTCGATTTTGTACTTAGAAAAAATCCAATTTTTTTTTTTTTTTTTTCTTTTTTTTTTCTAAGTGTCTGATCGAGAGAAGGAAAAATAGGTGATTTTTAGCCTCTCTCGATTTTGTACTTAGAAAAAATCCAATTTTTTTTTTTTTTTTCCATTTTTTTTTCTAAGTGTCTGATCGAGAGAAGGAAAAAGAGGTGATTTTTAACCTCTCTCGATTTTGTACTTAGAAAAAATCCAATTTTTTTTTTTTTTTTCCGTTTTTTTTCTAAGTGTCTGATCGAGAGAAGGAAAAAGAGGTGATTTTTAGCCTCTCTCGATTTTGTACTTAGAAAAAATCCAAATTTTTTTTTTTTTTTTTCCCGTTTTTTTTCTAAGTGTCTGATCGAGAGAAGGAAAAAGAGGTGATTTTTAGCCTCTCTCGATTTTGTACTTAGAAAAAATCCAAATTTTTTTTATTTTTTTTTCAGTTTTTTTTCTAAGTGTCTGATCGAGAGAAGGAAAAAGAGGTGATTTTTAGCCTCTCTCGATTTTGTACTTAGAAAAAATCCAAATTTTTTTTTTTTTTTTTCCGTTTTTTTTTCTAAGTGTCTGATCGAGAGAAGGAAAAAGAGGTGATTTGTAGCCTCTCTCGATTTTGTACTTAGAAAAAATCCAAATTTTTTTTTTTTTTTCCCCGTATTTTTTCTAAGTGTCTGATCGAGAGAAGGAAAAAGAGGTGATTTTTAGCCTCTCTCGATTTTGTACTTAGAAAAAATCCAAATATATATATATTTTTTTTCCCGTTTTTTTTCTAAGTGTCTGATCGAGAGAAGGAAAAAGAGGTGATTTTTAGCCTCTCTCGATTTTGTACTTAGAAAAAATCAAAAAAATTTTATTTTTTTTTTCCGTTTTTTTTCTAAGTGTCTGATCGAGAGAAGGAAAAAGAGGTGATTTTTAGCCTCTCTCGATTTTGTACTTAGAAAAAATCCAAATATATATATATTTTTTTCCAGTTTTTTTTCTAAGTGTCTGATCGAGAGAAGGAAAAAGAGGTGATTTTTAGCCTCTCTCGATTTTGTACTTAGAAAAAATCCAAATTTTTTTTTTTTTTTTTTCCGTTTTTTTTCTAAGTGTCTGATCGAGAGAAGGAAAAAGAGGTGATTTTTAGCCTCTCTCGATTTTGTACTTAGAAAAAATCCAAATTTTTTTTTTTTTTTTTTCCGTTTTTTTTCTAATTGTCTGATCGAGAGAAGGAAAAAGAGGTGATTTTTAGCCTCTCTCGATTTTGTACTTAGAAAAAATCCAAATTTTTTAATTTTTTTTTTTCCGTTTTTTTTCTAAGTGTCTGATCGAGAGAAGGAAAAAGAGGTGATTTTTAGCCTCTCTCGATTTTGTACTTAGAAAAAATCCAAAATTTTTTTTTTTTTTTCCGTTTTTTTTCTAAGTGTCTGATCGAGAGAAGGAAAAAGAGGTGATTTTTAGCCTCTCTCGATTTTGTACTTAGAAAAAATCCAAATTTTTTTTTTTTTTTTCCGTTTTTTTTCTAAGTGTCTGATCGAGAGAAGGAAAAAGAGGTGATTTTTAGCCTCTCTCGATTTTGTACTTAGAAAAAATCCAAATTTTTTTTTTTTTTTTTTCAGTTTTTTTTGTAAGTGTCTGATCGCGAGAAGGAAAAAGAGGTGATTTTTAGCCTCTCTCGATTTTGTACTTAGAAAAAATCCAAATTTTATTTATTTTTTTTTCCGTTTTTTTTCTAAGTGTCTGATCGAGAGAAGGAAAAAGAGGTGATTTTTAGCCTCTCTCGATTTTGTACTTAGAAAAAATCCAATTTTTTTTTTTTTTTTTCATTTTTTTTTCTTAGTGTCTGATCGAGAGAAGGAAAAAGAGGTGATTTTTAGCCTCTCTTGATTTTGTACTTAGAAAAAATCCAAATTTTTTTTTTTTTTTTTTTCCGTTTTTTTTCTAAGTGTCTGATCGAGAGAAGGAAAAAGAGGTGATTTTTAGCCTCTCTCGATTTTGTACTAAGAAAAAATCCAATTTTTTTTTTTTTTTTTTCCGTTTTTTTTCTTAGTGTCTGATCGAGAGAAGGAAAAAGAGGTGATTTTTAGCCTCTCTCGATTTTGTACTTAGAAAAAATACCAATTTTTTTTTTTTTTTTTCAGTTTTTTTTCTAAGTGTCTGATCGAGAGAAGGAAAAAGAGGTGATTTTTAGCCTCTCTCGATTTTGTACTTAGAAAAAATCCAAATTTTTTTTATTTTTTTTCCCCTTTTTTTTCTAAGTGTCTGATCGAGAGAAGGAAAAAGAGGTGATTTTTAGCCTCTCTCGATTTTGTACTTAGAAAAAATCCAAATTTTTTTTTTTTTTTTTCCGTTTTTTTTCTAAGTGTCTGATCGAGAGAAGGAAAAAGAGGTGATTTTTAGCCTCTCTCGATTTTGTACTTAGAAAAAATCCAACATTTTTTTTTTTTTTTTTCCGTTTTTTTCCTAAGTGTCTGATCGAGAGAAGGAAAAAGAGGTGATTTTTAGCCTCTCTCGATTTTGTACTAAGAAAAAATCCAAATTTTTTTTTTTTTTTTTCCGTTTTTTTTCTAAGTGTCTGATCGAGAGAAGGAAAAAGAGGTGATTTTTAGCCTCTCTCGATTTTGTACTTAGAAAAAATCCGAATTTTTTTTTTTTTTTTTTTCCGTTTTTTTTCTAAGTGTCTGATCGAGAGAAGGAGAAAGAGGTGATTTTTAGCCTCTCTCGATTTTGTACTTAGAAAAAATCCAAATTTTTTTTTTTTTTTTTTCCGTTTTTTTCTAAGTGTCTGATCGAGAGAAGGAAAAAGAGGTGATTTTTAGCCTCTCTCGATTTTGTACTTAGAAAAAATACCAATTTTTCTTTTTTTTTCAGTTTTTTTTCTAAGTGTCTGATCGAGAGAAGGAAAAAGAGGTGATTTTTAGCCTCTCTCGATTTTGTACTTAGAAAAAATCCAAATTTTTTTTTTTTTTTTTTCCGTTTTTTTTCTAAGTGTCTGATCGAGAGAAGGAAAAAGAGGTGATTTTTAGCCTCTCTCGATTTTGTACTTAGAAAAAATCCAAATTTTTTTTTTTTTTTTTTCCGTTTTTTTTCTAATTGTCTGATCGAGAGAAGGAAAAAGAGGTGATTTTTAGCCTCTCTCGATTTTGTACTTAGAAAAAATCCAAATTTTTTAATTTTTTTTTTTCCGTTTTTTTTCTAAGTGTCTGATCGAGAGAAGGAAAAAGAGGTGATTTTTAGCCTCTCTCGATTTTGTACTTAGAAAAAATCCAAAATTTTTTTTTTTTTTTCCGTTTTTTTTCTAAGTGTCTGATCGAGAGAAGGAAAAAGAGGTGATTTTTAGCCTCTCTCGATTTTGTACTTAGAAAAAATCCAAATTTTTTTTTTTTTTTTCCGTTTTTTTTCTAAGTGTCTGATCGAGAGAAGGAAAAAGAGGTGATTTTTAGCCTCTCTCGATTTTGTACTTAGAAAAAATCCAAATTTTTTTTTTTTTTTTTTCAGTTTTTTTTGTAAGTGTCTGATCGCGAGAAGGAAAAAGAGGTGATTTTTAGCCTCTCTCGATTTTGTACTTAGAAAAAATCCAAATTTTATTTATTTTTTTTTCCGTTTTTTTTCTAAGTGTCTGATCGAGAGAAGGAAAAAGAGGTGATTTTTAGCCTCTCTCGATTTTGTACTTAGAAAAAATCCAATTTTTTTTTTTTTTTTTCATTTTTTTTTCTTAGTGTCTGATCGAGAGAAGGAAAAAGAGGTGATTTTTAGCCTCTCTTGATTTTGTACTTAGAAAAAATCCAAATTTTTTTTTTTTTTTTTTCCGTTTTTTTTCTAAGTGTCTGATCGAGAGAAGGAAAAAGAGGTGATTTTTAGCCTCTCTCGATTTTGTACTAAGAAAAAATCCAATTTTTTTTTTTTTTTTTTTTCCGTTTTTTTTCTTAGTGTCTGATCGAGAGAAGGAAAAAGAGGTGATTTTTAGCCTCTCTCGATTTTGTACTTAGAAAAAATACCAATTTTTTTTTTTTTTTTCAGTTTTTTTTCTAAGTGTCTGATCGAGAGAAGGAAAAAGAGGTGATTTTTAGCCTCTCTCGATTTTGTACTTAGAAAAAATCCAAATTTTTTTTATTTTTTTTCCCCTTTTTTTTCTAAGTGTCTGATCGAGAGAAGGAAAAAGAGGTGATTTTTAGCCTCTCTCGATTTTGTACTTAGAAAAAATCCAAATTTTTTTTTTTTTTTTTTCCGTTTTTTTTCTAAGTGTCTGATCGAGAGAAGGAAAAAGAGGTGATTTTTAGCCTCTCTCGATTTTGTACTTAGAAAAAATCCAACATTTTTTTTTTTTTTTTCCGTTTTTTTCCTAAGTGTCTGATCGAGAGAAGGAAAAAGAGGTGATTTTTAGCCTCTCTCGATTTTGTACTAAGAAAAAATCCAAATTTTTTTTTTTTTTTTTTCCGTTTTTTTTCTAAGTGTCTGATCGAGAGAAGGAAAAAGAGGTGATTTTTAGCCTCTCTCGATTTTGTACTTAGAAAAAATCCGAATTTTTTTTTTTTTTTTTCCGTTTTTTTTCTAAGTGTCTGATCGAGAGAAGGAGAAAGAGGTGATTTTTAGCCTCTCTCGATTTTGTACTTAGAAAAAATCCAAATTTTTTTTTTTTTTTTTTCCGTTTTTTTCTAAGTGTCTGATCGAGAGAAGGAAAAAGAGGTGATTTTTAGCCTCTCTCGATTTTGTACTTAGAAAAAATACCAATTTTTCTTTTTTTTTCAGTTTTTTTTCTAAGTGTCTGATCGAGAGAAGGAAAAAGAGGTGATTTTTAGCCTCTCTCGATTTTGTACTTAGAAAAAATCCAAAAATTTTTTTTTTTTTTTTCAGTTTTTTTTCTAAGTGTCTGATCGAGAGAAGGAAAAAGAGGTGATTTTTAGCCTCTCTCGATTTTGTACTTAGAAAAAATCAAAATATTTTTTTTTTTTTTTCCGTTTTTTTTCTAAGTGTCTGATCGAGAGAAGGAAAAAGAGGTGATTTTTAGCCTCTCTCGATTTTGTACTTAGAAAAAATCCAAATTTTTTTTTTTTTTTTTCCCGTTTTTTTTCTAAGTGTCTGATCGAGAGAAGGAAAAATAGGTGATTTTTAGCCTCTCTCGATTTTGTACTTAGAAAAAATCCAATTTTTTTTTTTTTTTTCCATTTTCTTTTCTAAGTGTCTGATCGAGAAAAGGAAAAAGAGGTGATTTTTAGCCTCTCTCGATTTTGTACTTAGAAAAAATCCAATTTTTTTTTTTTTTTTTTTCCGTTTTTTTTCTAAGTGTCTGATCGAGAGAAGGAAAAAGAGGTGATTTTTAGCCTCTCTCGATTTTGTACTTAGAAAAAATCCAATTTTTTTTTTTTTTTTTCATTTTTTTTTCTAAGTGTCTGATCGAGAGAAGGAAAAAGAGGTGATTTTTAGCCTCTCTCGATTTTGTACTTAGAAAAAATCCAAATTTTTTTTTTTTTTTTTTCCGTTTTTTTTCTAAGTGTCTGATCGAGAGAAGGAAAAAGAGGTGATTTTTAGCCTCTCTCGATTTTGTACTTAGAAAAAATCCAAATTTTTTTTTTTTTTTTTCCGTTTTTTTTCTTAGTGTCTGATCGAGAGAAGGAAAAAGAGGTGATTTTTAGCCTCTCTCGATTTTGTACTTAGAAAAAATCCAATTTTTTTTTTTTTTTCCCGTTTTTTTTTTAAGTGTCTGATCGAGAGAAGGAAAAAGAGGTGATTTTTAGCCTCTCTCGATTTTGTACTTAGAAAAAATCCAATTTTTTTTTTTTTTTTCCATTTTTTTTTCTAAGTGTCTGATCGAGAGAAGGAAAAAGAGGTGATTTTTAGCCTCTCTCGATTTTGTACTTAGAAAAAATCCAAATTTATTTTTTTTTTTTTCCGTTATTTTCTAAGTGTCTGATCGAGAGAAGGAAAAAGAGGTGATTTTTAGCCTCTCTCGATTTTGTACTTAGAAAAAATCCAATTTTTTTTTTTTTTTTTCCGTTTTTTTTCTAAGTGTCTGATCGCGAGAAGGAAAAAGAGGTGATTTTTAGCCTCTCTCGATTTTGTACTTAGAAAAAAATCCAAATTTTTTTTTTTTTTTTTCCGTTTTTTTTCTAAGTGTCTGATCGAGAGAAGGAAAAAGAGGTGATTTTTAGCCTCTCTCGATTTTGTACTTAGAAAAAATCCAATTTTTTTTTTTTTTTTTTCATTTTTTTTTCTTAGTGTCTGATCGAGAGAAGGAAAAAGAGGTGATTTTTAGCCTCTCTCGATTTTGTACTTAGAAAAAATCCAAATTTTTTTTTTTTTTTTTTCCGTTTTTTTTCTTAGTGTCTGATCGAGAGAAGGAAAAAGAGGTGATTTTTAGCCTCTCTCGATTTTGTACTTAGAAAAAATACCAATTTTTTTTTTTTTTTTTCAGTTTTTTTTCTAAGTGTCTGATCGAGAGAAGGAAAAAGAGGTGATTTTTAGCCTCTCTCGATTTTGTACTTAGAAAAAATCCAAAAATGTTTTATTTTTTTTCCCCTTTTTTTTCTAAGTGTCTGATCGAGAGAAGGAAAAAGAGGTGATTTTTAGCCTCTCTCGATTTTGTACTTAGAAAAAATCCAAATTTTTTTTTTTGTTTTTCCGTTTTTTTTCTAAGTGTCTGATCGAGAGAAGGAAAAAGAGGTGATTTTTAGCCTCTCTCGATTTTGTACTTAGAAAAAATCCAATTATTTTTTTTTTTTTCCATTTTTTTTTCTAAGTGTCTGATCGAGAGAAGGAAAAAGAGGTGATTTTTAGCCTCTCTCGATTTTGTACTTAGAAAAAATCCAATTTTTTTTTTTTTTTTTTTCCGTTTTTTTTCTAAGTGTCTGATCGAGAGAAGGAAAAAGAGGTGATTTTTAGCCTCTCTCGATTTTGTACTTAGAAAAAATCCAATTTTTTTTTTTTTTTTCATTTTTTTTTCTAAGTGTCTGATCGAGAGAAGGAAAAAGAGGTGATTTTTAGCCTCTCTCGATTTTGTACTTAGAAAAAAATCCAAATTTTTTTTTTTTTTTTTTCCGTTTTTTTTCTAAGTGTCTGATCGAGAGAAGGAAAAAGAGGTGATTTTTAGCCTCTCTCGATTTTGTACTTAGAAAAAATCCAATTTTTTTTTTTTTTTTTCATTTTTTTTTCTTAGTGTCTGATCGAGAAAAGGAAAAAGAGGTGATTTTTAGCCTCTCTCGATTTTGTACTTAGAAAAAATCCAAATTTTTTTTTTTTTTTTTCCGTTTTTTTTCTAAGTGTCTGATCGAGAGAAGGAAAAAGAGGTGATTTTTAGCCTCTCTCGATTTTGTACTTAGAAAAAATCCAATTTTTTTTTTTTTTTTTTCCGTTTTTTTCCTTAGTGTCTGATCGAGAGAAGGAAAAAGAGGTGATTTTTAGCCTCTCTCGATTTTGTACTTAGAAAAAATACCAATTTTTTTTTTTTTTTTTCAGTTTTTTTTCTAAGTGTCTGATCGAGAGAAGGAAAAAGAGGTGATTTTTAGCCTCTCTCGATTTTGTACTTAGAAAAAATCCAAAATTTTTTTATTTTTTTTTCCCTTTTTTTTCTAAGTGTCTGATCGAGAGAAGGAAAAAGAGGTGATTTTTAGCCTCTCTCGATTTTGTACTTAGAAAAAATCCAAATTTTTTTTTTTTTTTTTTCCGTTTTTTTTCTAAGTGTCTGATTGAGAGAAGGAAAAAGAGGTGATTTTTAGCCTCTCTCGATTTTGTACTTAGAAAAAATCCAATTTTATTTTTTTTTTTTCATTTTTTTTCTAAGTGTCTGATCGAGAGAAGGAAAAAAAGGTGATTTTTAGCCTCTCTCGATTTTGTACTTAGAAAAAATCCAAATTTTTTATTTTTTTTTTTCCGTTTTTTTTCTAAGTGTCTGATCGAGAGAAGGAAAAAGAGGTGATTTTTAGCCTCTCTCGATTTTGTACTTAGAAAAAATCCAAATTTTTTTTTTTTTTTTTTACCGTTTTTTTTCTAAGTGTCTGATCGAGAGAAGGAAAAAGAGGTGATTTTTAGCCTCTCTCGATTTTGTACTTAGAAAAAATCCAAATTTTTTTTTTTTTTTTTCCGTTTTTTTTCTAAGTGTCTGATCGAGAGAAGGAAAAAGAGGTGATTTTTAGCCTCTCTCGATTTTGTACTTAGAAAAAATCCAATTTTTTTTTTTTTTTTTTTCCGTTTTTTTTCTAAGTGTCTGATCGAGAGAAGGAAAAAGAGGTGATTTTTAGCCTCTCTCGATTTTGTACTTAGAAAAAATCCAATTTTTTTTTTTTTTTTTTTCCGTTTTTTTTCTAAGTGTCTGATCGAGAGAAGGAAAAAGAGGTGATTTTTAGCCTCTCTCGATTTTGTACTTAGAAAAAATCCAATTTTTTTTTTTTTTTTCTTTTTTTTTACTAAGTGTCTGATCGAGAGAAGGAAAAAGAGGTGATTTTTAGCCTCTCTCGATTTTGTACTTAGAAAAAATCCAATTTTTTTTTTTTTTTTTCCCGTTTTTTTTCTAAGTGTCTGATCGAAAGAAGGAAAAAGAGGTGATTTTTAGCCTCTCTCGATTTTGTACTTAGAAAAAATCCAAAATTTTTTTTTTTTTTTTTTCCGTTTTTTTTCTAAGTGTCTGATCGAGAGAAGGAAAAAGAGGTGATTTTTAGCCTCTCTCGATTTTGTACTTAGAAAAAATCCAAAATTTTTTTTTTTTTTTTTCCGTTTTTTTTCTAAGTGTCTGATCGAGAGAAGGAAAAAGAGGTGATTTTTAGCCTCTCTCGATTTTGTACTTAGAAAAAATCCAATTTTTTTTTTTTTTTTTTTCCGTTTTTTTTCTAAGTGTCTGATCGAGAGAAGGAAAAAGAGGTGATTTTTAGCCTCTCTCGATTTTGTACTTAGAAAAAATCCAATTTTTTTTTTTTTTTTTTCATTTTTTTTTCTAAGTGTCTGATCGAGAGAAGGAAAAATAGGTGATTTTTAGCCTCTCTCGATTTTGTACTTAGAAAAAATCCAATTTTTTTTTTTTTTTTTCCATTTTTTTTTCTAAGTGTCTGATCGAGAGAAGGAAAAAGAGGTGATTTTTAACCTCTCTCGATTTTGTACTTAGAAAAAATCCAATTTTTTTTTTTTTTTTTCCGTTTTTTTTCTAAGTGTCTGATCGAGAGAAGGAAAAAGAGGTGATTTTTAGCCTCTCTCGATTTTGTACTTAGAAAAAATCCAAATTTTTTTTTTTTTTTTTCCCGTTTTTTTTCTAAGTGTCTGATCGAGAGAAGGAAAAAGAGGTGATTTTTAGCCTCTCTCGATTTTGTACTTAGAAAAAATCCAATTTTTTTTAATTTTTTTTCAGTTTTTTTTCTAAGTGTCTGATCGAGAGAAGGAAAAAGAGGTGATTTTTAGCCTCTCTCGATTTTGTACTTAGAAAAAATCCAAATTTTTTTTTTTTTTTTTCCGTTTTTTTTCTAAGTGTCTGATCGAGAGAAGGAAAAAGAGGTGATTTGTAGCCTCTCTCGATTTTGTACTTAGAAAAAATCCAAATTTTTTTTTTTTTTTCCCCGTATTTTTTCTAAGTGTCTGATCGAGAGAAGGAAAAAGAGGTGATTTTTAGCCTCTCTCGATTTTGTACTTAGAAAAAATCCAAATATATATATATTTTTTTTCCGTTTTTTTTCTAAGTGTCTGATCGAGAGAAGGAAAAAGAGGTGATTTTTAGCCTCTCTCGATTTTGTACTTAGAAAAAATCAAAAAAATTTTTTTTTTTTTTTCCGTTTTTTTTCTAAGTGTCTGATCGAGAGAAGGAAAAAGAGGTGATTTTTAGCCTCTCTCGATTTTGTACTTAGAAAAAATCCAAATATATATATATTTTTTTCCAGTTTTTTTTCTAAGTGTCTGATCGAGAGAAGGAAAAAGAGGTGATTTTTAGCCTCTCTCGATTTTGTACTTAGAAAAAATCCAAATTTTTTTTTTTTTTTTTCCGTTTTTTTTCTAAGTGTCTGATCGAGAGAAGGAAAAAGAGGTGATTTTTAGCCTCTCTCGATTTTGTACTTAGAAAAAATCCAAATTTTTTTTTTTTTTTTTCCGTTTTTTTTCTAAGTGTCTGATCGAGAGAAGGAAAAAGAGGTGATTTTTAGCCTCTCTCGATTTTGTACTTAGAAAAAATCCAAATTTTTTTATTTTTTTTTTTCCGTTTTTTTTCTAAGTGTCTGATCGAGAGAAGGAAAAAGAGGTGATTTTTAGCCTCTCTCGATTTTGTACTTAGAAAAAATCCAAATTTTTTTTTTTTTTTTTCCGTTTTTTTTCTAAGTGTCTGATCGAGAGAAGGAAAAAGAGGTGATTTTTAGCCTCTCTCGATTTTGTACTTAGAAAAAATCCAAAATTTTTTTATTTTTTTTCCGTTTTTTTTCTAAGTGTCTGATCGAGAGAAGGAAAAAGAGGTGATTTTTAGCCTCTCTCGATTTTGTACTTAGAAAAAATCCAAATTTTTTTTTTTTTTTTTCCTGTTTTTTTTCTAAGTGTCTGATCGAGAGAAGGAAAAAGAGGTGATTTTTAGCCTCTCTCGATTTTGTACTTAGAAAAAATCCAAATTTTTTTTTTTTTTTTTTCAGTTTTTTTTGTAAGTGTCTGATCGCGAGAAGGAAAAAGAGGTGATTTTTAGCCTCTCTCGATTTTGTACTTAGAAAAAATCCAAATTTTATTTATTTTTTTTTCCGTTTTTTTTCTAAGTGTCTGATCGAGAGAAGGAAAAAGAGGTGATTTTTAGCCTCTCTCGATTTTGTACTTAGAAAAAATCCAATTTTTTTTTTTTTTTTTCATTTTTTTTTCTTAGTGTCTGATCGAGAGAAGGAAAAAGAGGTGATTTTTAGCCTCTCTTGATTTTGTACTTAGAAAAAATCCAAATTTTTTTTTTTTTTTTTTCCGTTTTTTTTCTAAGTGTCTGATCGAGAGAAGGAAAAAGAGGTGATTTTTAGCCTCTCTCGATTTTGTACTTAGAAAAAATCCAATTTTTTTTTTTTTTTTTTTCCGTTTTTTTTCTTAGTGTCTGATCGAGAGAAGGAAAAAGAGGTGATTTTTAGCCTCTCTCGATTTTGTACTTAGAAAAAATACCAATTTTTTTTTTTTTTTTCAGTTTTTTTTCTAAGTGTCTGATCGAGAGAAGGAAAAAGAGGTGATTTTTAGCCTCTCTCGATTTTGTACTTAGAAAAAATCCAAATTTTTTTTATTTTTTTTCCCCTTTTTTTTCTAAGTGTCTGATCGAGAGAAGGAAAAAGAGGTGATTTTTAGCCTCTCTCGATTTTGTACTTAGAAAAAATCCAAATTTTTTTTTTTTTTTTTTCCGTTTTTTTCTAAGTGTCTGATCGAGAGAAGGAAAAAGAGGTGATTTTTAGCCTCTCTCGATTTTGTACTTAGAAAAAATACCAATTTTTTTTTTTTTTTCAGTTTTTTTTCTAAGTGTCTGATCGAGAGAAGGAAAAAGAGGTGATTTTTAGCCTCTCTCGATTTTGTACTTAGAAAAAATCCAAAATTTTTTTTTTTTTTTTCAGTTTTTTTTCTAAGTGTCTGATCGAGAGAAGGAAAAAGAGGTGATTTTTAGCCTCTCTCGATTTTGTACTTAGAAAAAATCAAAATATATTTTTTTTTTTTTCCGTTTTTTTTCTAAGTGTCTGATCGAGAGAAGGAAAAAGAGGTGATTTTTAGCCTCTCTCGATTTTGTACTTAGAAAAAATCCAAATTTTTTTTTTTTTTTTTTCCGTTTTTTTTCTAAGTGTCTGATCGAGAGAAGGAAAAAGAGGTGATTTTTAGCCTCTCTCGATTTTGTACTTAGAAAAAATCCAAATTTTTTTTTTTTTTTTTCCCGTTTTTTTTCTAAGTGTCTGATCGAGAGAAGGAAAAATAGGTGATTTTTAGCCTCTCTCGATTTTGTACTTAGAAAAAATCCAATTTTTTTTTTTTTTTCCATTTTCTTTTCTAAGTGTCTGATCGAGAAAAGGAAAAAGAGGTGATTTTTAGCCTCTCTCGATTTTGTACTTAGAAAAAATCCAATTTTTTTTTTTTTTTTTTTCCGTTTTTTTTCTAAGTGTCTGATCGAGAGAAGGAAAAAGAGGTGATTTTTAGCCTCTCTCGATTTTGTACTTAGAAAAAATCCAATTTTTTATTTTTTTTTTCATTTTTTTTTCTAAGTGTCTGATCGAGAGAAGGAAAAAGAGGTGATTTTTAGCCTCTCTCGATTTTGTACTTAGAAAAAATCCAAATTTTTTTTTTTTTTTTTTCCGTTTTTTTTCTAAGTGTCTGATCGAGAGAAGGAAAAAGAGGTGATTTTTAGCCTCTCTCGATTTTGTACTTAGAAAAAATCCAAATTTTTTTTTTTTTTTTTCCGTTTTTTTTCTTAGTGTCTGATCGAGAGAAGGAAAAAGAGGTGATTTTTAGCCTCTCTCGATTTTGTACTTAGAAAAAATCCAATTTTTTTTTTTTTTTCCCGTTTTTTTTTTAAGTGTCTGATCGAGAGAAGGAAAAAGAGGTGATTTTTAGCCTCTCTCGATTTTGTACTTAGAAAAAATCCAATTTTTTTTTTTTTTTCCATTTTTTTTTCTAAGTGTCTGATCGAGAGAAGGAAAAAGAGGTGATTTTTAGCCTCTCTCGATTTTGTACTTAGAAAAAATCCAAATTTTTTTTTTTTTTTTTCCGTTATTTTCTAAGTGTCTGATCGAGAGAAGGAAAAAGAGGTGATTTTTAGCCTCTCTCGATTTTGTACTTAGAAAAAATCCAATTTTTTTTTTTTTTTTCCGTTTTTTTTCTAAGTGTCTGATCGCGAGAAGGAAAAAGAGGTGATTTTTAGCCTCTCTCGATTTTGTACTTAGAAAAAAATCCAAATTTTTTTTTTTTTTTTTCCGTTTTTTTTCTAAGTGTCTGATCGAGAGAAGGAAAAAGAGGTGATTTTTAGCCTCTCTCGATTTTGTACTTAGAAAAAATCCAATTTTTTTTTTTTTTTTTTCATTTTTTTTTCTTAGTGTCTGATCGAGAGAAGGAAAAAGAGGTGATTTTTAGCCTCTCTCGATTTTGTACTTAGAAAAAATCCAAATTTTTTTTTTTTTTTTTTCCGTTTTTTTTCTTAGTGTCTGATCGAGAGAAGGAAAAAGAGGTGATTTTTAGCCTCTCTCGATTTTGTACTTAGAAAAAATACCAATTTTTTTTTTTTTTTTTCAGTTTTTTTTCTAAGTGTCTGATCGAGAGAAGGAAAAAGAGGTGATTTTTAGCCTCTCTCGATTTTGTACTTAGAAAAAATCCAAAAATGTTTTATTTTTTTTCCCCTTTTTTTTCTAAGTGTCTGATCGAGAGAAGGAAAAAGAGGTGATTTTTAGCCTCTCTCGATTTTGTACTTAGAAAAAATCCAAATTATTTTTTTTTTTTTTCCGTTTTTTTTCTAAGTGTCTGATCGAGAGAAGGAAAAAGAGGTGATTTTTAGCCTCTCTCGATTTTGTACTTAGAAAAAATCCAATTATTTTTTTTTTTTTCCATTTTTTTTTCTAAGTGTCTGATCGAGAGAAGGAAAAAGAGGTGATTTTTAGCCTCTCTCGATTTTGTACTTAGAAAAAATCCAATTTTTTTTTTTTTTTTTCCCGTTTTTTTTCTAAGTGTCTGATCGAGAGAAGGAAAAAGAGGTGATTTTTAGCCTCTCTCGATTTTGTACTTAGAAAAAATCCAATTTTTTTTTTTTTTTTTCATTTTTTTTTCTAAGTGTCTGATCGAGAGAAGGAAAAAGAGGTGATTTTTAGCCTCTCTCGATTTTGTACTTAGAAAAAAATCCAAATTTTTTTTTTTTTTTTTTCCGTTTTTTTTCTAAGTGTCTGATCGAGAGAAGGAAAAAGAGGTGATTTTTAGCCTCTCTCGATTTTGTACTTAGAAAAAATCCAATTTTTTTTTTTTTTTTTCATTTTTTTTTCTTAGTGTCTGATCGAGAGAAGGAAAAAGAGGTGATTTTTAGCCTCTCTCGATTTTGTACTTAGAAAAAATCCAAATTTTTTTTTTTTTTTTTTCCGTTTTTTTTCTAAGTGTCTGATCGAGAGAAGGAAAAAGAGGTGATTTTTAGCCTCTCTCGATTTTGTACTTAGAAAAAATCCAAATTTTTTTTTTTTTTTTCCGTTTTTTTCCTTAGTGTCTGATCGAGAGAAGGAAAAAGAGGTGATTTTTAGCCTCTCTCGATTTTGTACTTAGAAAAAATACCAATTTTTTTTTTTTTTTTTCAGTTTTTTTTCTAAGTGTCTGATCGAGAGAAGGAAAAAGAGGTGATTTTTAGCCTCTCTCGATTTTGTACTAAGAAAAAATCCAAAATTTTTTTATTTTTTTTTCCCTTTTTTTTCTAAGTGTCTGATCGAGAGAAGGAAAAAGAGGTGATTTTTAGCCTCTCTCGATTTTGTACTTAGAAAAAATCCAAATTTTTTTTTTTTTTTTTTCCGTTTTTTTTCTAAGTGTCTGATCGAGAGAAGGAAAAAGAGGTGATTTTTAGCCTCTCTCGATTTTGTACTTAGAAAAAATCCAATTTTTTTTTTTTTTTTTCATTTTTTTTTCTAAGTGTCTGATCGAGAGAAGGAAAAAAAGGTGATTTTTAGCCTCTCTCGATTTTGTACTTAGAAAAAATCCAAATTTTTTTTTTTTTTTTTTCCGTTTTTTTTCTAAGTGTCTGATCGAGAGAAGGAAAAATAGGTGATTTTTAGCCTCTCTCGATTTTGTACTTAGAAAAAATCCAAATTTTTTTTTTTTTTTTTTACCGTTTTTTTTCTAAGTGTCTGATCGAGAGAAGGAAAAAGAGGTGATTTTTAGCCTCTCTCGATTTTGTACTTAGAAAAAATCCAATTTTTTTTTTTTTTTTTTCATTTTTTCTTCTTAGTGTCTGATCGAGAGAAGGAAAAAGAGGTGATTTTTAGCCTCTCTTGATTTTGTACTTAGAAAAAATCCAAATTTTTTTTTTTTTTTTTTCCGTTTTTTTTCTAAGTGTCTGATCGAGAGAAGGAAAAAGAGGTGATTTTTAGCCTCTCTCGATTTTGTACTTAGAAAAAATCCAATTTTTTTTTTTTTTTTTTCCGTTTTTTTTCTAAGTGTCTGATCGAGAGAAGGAAAAAGAGGTGATTTTTAGCCTCTCTCGATTTTGTACTTAGAAAAAATCCAATTTTTTTTTTTTTTTTTCTTTTTTTTTACTAAGTGTCTGATCGAGAGAAGGAAAAAGAGGTGATTTTTAGCCTCTCTCGATTTTGTACTTAGAAAAAATCCAATTTTTTTTTTTTTTTTTTCCCGTTTTTTTTCTAAGTGTCTGATCGAAAGAAGGAAAAAGAGGTGATTTTTAGCCTCTCTCGATTTTGTACTTAGAAAAAATCCAAAAATTTTTTTTTTTTTTTTTCCGTTTTTTTTCTAAGTGTCTGATCGAGAGAAGGAAAAAGAGGTGATTTTTAGCCTCTCTCGATTTTGTACTTAGAAAAAATCCAAATTTTTTTTTTTTTTTTTCCGTTTTTTTTCTAAGTGTCTGATCGAGAGAAGGAAAAAGAGGTGATTTTTAGCCTCTCTCGATTTTGTACTTAGAAAAAATCCAATTTTTTTTTTTTTTTTTTTCCGTTTTTTTTCTAAGTGTCTGATCGAGAGAAGGAAAAAGAGGTGATTTTTAGCCTCTCTCGATTTTGTACTAAGAAAAAATCCAATTTTTTTTTTTTTTTTTTCATTTTTTTTTCTAAGTGTCTGATCGAGAGAAGGAAAAATAGGTGATTTTTAGCCTCTCTCGATTTTGTACTTAGAAAAAATCCAATTTTTTTTTTTTTTTTCCATTTTTTTTTCTAAGTGTCTGATCGAGAGAAGGAAAAAGAGGTGATTTTTAACCTCTCTCGATTTTGTACTTAGAAAAAATCCAATTTTTTTTTTTTTTTTCCGTTTTTTTTCTAAGTGTCTGATCGAGAGAAGGAAAAAGAGGTGATTTTTAGCCTCTCTCGATTTTGTACTTAGAAAAAATCCAAATTTTTTTTTTTTTTTTTCCCGTTTTTTTTCTAAGTGTCTGATCGAGAGAAGGAAAAAGAGGTGATTTTTAGCCTCTCTCGATTTTGTACTTAGAAAAAATCCAAATTTTTTTTATTTTTTTTCAGTTTTTTTTCTAAGTGTCTGATCGAGAGAAGGAAAAAGAGGTGATTTTTAGCCTCTCTCGATTTTGTACTTAGAAAAAATCCAAATTTTTTTTTTTTTTTTTTCCGTTTTTTTTCTAAGTGTCTGATCGAGAGAAGGAAAAAGAGGTGATTTGTAGCCTCTCTCGATTTTGTACTTAGAAAAAATCCAAATTTTTTTTTTTTTTTCCCCGTATTTTTTCTAAGTGTCTGATCGAGAGAAGGAAAAAGAGGTGATTTTTAGCCTCTCTCGATTTTGTACTTAGAAAAAATCCAAATATATATATATTTTTTTTCCGTTTTTTTTCTAAGTGTCTGATCGAGAGAAGGAAAAAGAGGTGATTTTTAGCCTCTCTCGATTTTGTACTTAGAAAAAATCAAAAATTTTTTTTTTTTTTTTTCCGTTTTTTTTCTAAGTGTCTGATCGAGAGAAGGAAAAAGAGGTGATTTTTAGCCTCTCTCGATTTTGTACTTAGAAAAAATCCAAATATATATATATTTTTTTCCAGTTTTTTTTCTAAGTGTCTGATCGAGAGAAGGAAAAAGAGGTGATTTTTAGCCTCTCTCGATTTTGTACTTAGAAAAAAATCCAAATTTTTTTTTTTTTTTTTTCCGTTTTTTTTCTAAGTGTCTGATCGAGAGAAGGAAAAAGAGGTGATTTTTAGCCTCTCTCGATTTTGTACTTAGAAAAAATCCAATTTTTTTTTTTTTTTTTTTCCGTTTTTTTTCTAAGTGTCTGATCGAGAGAAGGAAAAAGAGGTGATTTTTAGCCTCTCTCGATTTTGTACTAAGAAAAAATCCAATTTTTTTTTTTTTTTTTTCATTTTTTTTTCTAAGTGTCTGATCGAGAGAAGGAAAAATAGGTGATTTTTAGCCTCTCTCGATTTTGTACTTAGAAAAAATCCAATTTTTTTTTTTTTTTTCCATTTTTTTTTCTAAGTGTCTGATCGAGAGAAGGAAAAAGAGGTGATTTTTAACCTCTCTCGATTTTGTACTTAGAAAAAATCCAATTTTTTTTTTTTTTTTTCCGTTTTTTTTCTAAGTGTCTGATCGAGAGAAGGAAAAAGAGGTGATTTTTAGCCTCTCTCGATTTTGTACTTAGAAAAAATCCAAATTTTTTTTTTTTTTTTTCCCGTTTTTTTTCTAAGTGTCTGATCGAGAGAAGGAAAAAGAGGTGATTTTTAGCCTCTCTCGATTTTGTACTTAGAAAAAATCCAAATTTTTTTTATTTTTTTTCAGTTTTTTTTCTAAGTGTCTGATCGAGAGAAGGAAAAAGAGGTGATTTTTAGCCTCTCTCGATTTTGTACTTAGAAAAAATCCAAATTTTTTTTTTTTTTTTTTCCGTTTTTTTTCTAAGTGTCTGATCGAGAGAAGGAAAAAGAGGTGATTTGTAGCCTCTCTCGATTTTGTACTTAGAAAAAATCCAAATTTTTTTTTTTTTTTCCCCGTATTTTTTCTAAGTGTCTGATCGAGAGAAGGAAAAAGAGGTGATTTTTAGCCTCTCTCGATTTTGTACTTAGAAAAAATCCAAATATATATATATTTTTTTTCCGTTTTTTTTCTAAGTGTCTGATCGAGAGAAGGAAAAAGAGGTGATTTTTAGCCTCTCTCGATTTTGTACTTAGAAAAAATCAAAAATTTTTTTTTTTTTTTTTCCGTTTTTTTTCTAAGTGTCTGATCGAGAGAAGGAAAAAGAGGTGATTTTTAGCCTCTCTCGATTTTGTACTTAGAAAAAATCCAAATATATATATATTTTTTTCCAGTTTTTTTTCTAAGTGTCTGATCGAGAGAAGGAAAAAGAGGTGATTTTTAGCCTCTCTCGATTTTGTACTTAGAAAAAATCCAAATTTTTTTTTTTTTTTTTCCGTTTTTTTTCTAAGTGTCTGATCGAGAGAAGGAAAAAGAGGTGATTTTTAGCCTCTCTCGATTTTGTACTTAGAAAAAATCCAAATTTTTTTATTTTTTTTTTTCCGTTTTTTTTCTAAGTGTCTGATCGAGAGAAGGAAAAAGAGGTGATTTTTAGCCTCTCTCGATTTTGTACTTAGAAAAAATCCAAATTTTTTTTTTTTTTTTTCCGTTTTTTTTCTAAGTGTCTGATCGAGAGAAGGAAAAAGAGGTGATTTTTAGCCTCTCTCGATTTTGTACTTAGAAAAAATCCAAAATTTTTTTATTTTTTTTCCGTTTTTTTTCTAAGTGTCTGATCGAGAGAAGGAAAAAGAGGTGATTTTTAGCCTCTCTCGATTTTGTACTTAGAAAAAATCCAAATTTTTTTTTTTTTTTTTCCCGTTTTTTTTCTAAGTGTCTGATCGAGAGAAGGAAAAAGAGGTGATTTTTAGCCTCTCTCGATTTTGTACTTAGAAAAAATCCAAATTTTTTTTTTTTTTTTTTCAGTTTTTTTTGTAAGTGTCTGATCGCGAGAAGGAAAAAGAGGTGATTTTTAGCCTCTCTCGATTTTGTACTTAGAAAAAATCCAAATTTTATTTATTTTTTTTTCCGTTTTTTTTCTAAGTGTCTGATCGAGAGAAGGAAAAAGAGGTGATTTTTAGCCTCTCTCGATTTTGTACTTAGAAAAAATCCAATTTTTTTTTTTTTTTTTCATTTTTTTTTCTTAGTGTCTGATCGAGAGAAGGAAAAAGAGGTGATTTTTAGCCTCTCTTGATTTTGTACTTAGAAAAAATCCAAATTTTTTTTTTTTTTTTTTCCGTTTTTTTTCTAAGTGTCTGATCGAGAGAAGGAAAAAGAGGTGATTTTTAGCCTCTCTCGATTTTGTACTTAGAAAAAATCCAATTTTTTTTTTTTTTTTTTTCCGTTTTTTTTCTTAGTGTCTGATCGAGAGAAGGAAAAAGAGGTGATTTTTAGCCTCTCTCGATTTTGTACTTAGAAAAAATACCAATTTTTTTTTTTTTTTTCAGTTTTTTTTCTAAGTGTCTGATCGAGAGAAGGAAAAAGAGGTGATTTTTAGCCTCTCTCGATTTTGTACTTAGAAAAAATCCAAATTTTTTTTATTTTTTTTCCCCTTTTTTTTCTAAGTGTCTGATCGAGAGAAGGAAAAAGAGGTGATTTTTAGCCTCTCTCGATTTTGTACTTAGAAAAAATCCAAATTTTTTTTTTTTTTTTTTCCGTTTTTTTTCTAAGTGTCTGATCGAGAGAAGGAAAAAGAGGTGATTTTTAGCCTCTCTCGATTTTGTACTTAGAAAAAATCCAACATTTTTTTTTTTTTTTTCCGTTTTTTTTCTAAGTGTCTGATCGAGAGAAGGAAAAAGAGGTGATTTTTAGCCTCTCTCGATTTTGTACTTAGAAAAAATCCAAATTTTTTTTTTTTTTTTTTCCGTTTTTTTTCTAAGTGTCTGATCGAGAGAAGGAAAAAGAGGTGATTTTTAGCCTCTCTCGATTTTGTACTTAGAAAAAATCCGAATTTTTTTTTTTTTTTTTTCCGTTTTTTTTCTAAGTGTCTGATCGAGAGAAGGAGAAAGAGGTGATTTTTAGCCTCTCTCGATTTTGTACTTAGAAAAAATCCAAATTTTTTTTTTTTTTTTTTCCGTTTTTTTCTAAGTGTCTGATCGAGAGAAGGAAAAAGAGGTGATTTTTAGCCTCTCTCGATTTTGTACTTAGAAAAAATACCAATTTTTTTTTTTTTTTCAGTTTTTTTTCTAAGTGTCTGATCGAGAGAAGGAAAAAGAGGTGATTTTTAGCCTCTCTCGATTTTGTACTTAGAAAAAATCCAAATTTTTTTTTTTTTTTTTTCAGTTTTTTTTCTAAGTGTCTGATCGAGAGAAGGAAAAAGAGGTGATTTTTAGCCTCTCTCGATTTTGTACTTAGAAAAAATCAAAATATTTTTTTTTTTTTCCGTTTTTTTTCTAAGTGTCTGATCGAGAGAAGGAAAAAGAGGTGATTTTTAGCCTCTCTCGATTTTGTACTTAGAAAAAATCCAAATTTTTTTTTTTTTTTTTTCCGTTTTTTTTCTAAGTGTCTGATCGAGAGAAGGAAAAAGAGGTGATTTTTAGCCTCTCTCGATTTTGTACTTAGAAAAAATCCAAATTTATTTTTTTTTTTTTCCCGTTTTTTTTCTAAGTGTCTGATCGAGAGAAGGAAAAATAGGTGATTTTTAGCCTCTCTCGATTTTGTACTTAGAAAAAATCCAATTTTTTTTTTTTTTTTCCATTTTCTTTTCTAAGTGTCTGATCGAGAGAAGGAAAAAGAGGTGATTTTTAGCCTTTCTCGATTTTGTACTTAGAAAAAATCCAATTTTTTTTTTTTTTTTTTTTCCGTTTTTTTTTTCTAAGTGTCTGATCGAGAGAAGGAAAAAGAGGTGATTTTTAGCCTCTCTCGATTTTGTACTTAGAAAAAATCCAATTTTTTTTTTTTTTTTTCATTTTTTTTTCTAAGTGTCTGATCGAGAGAAGGAAAAAGAGGTGATTTTTAGCCTCTCTCGATTTTGTACTTAGAAAAAAATCCAAATTTTTTTTTTTTTTTTTCCGTTTTTTTTCTAAGTGTCTGATCGAGAGAAGGAAAAAGAGGTGATTTTTAGCCTCTCTCGATTTTGTACTTAGAAAAAATCCAAAATTTTTTATTTTTTTTTTCAGTTTTTTTTCTAAGTGTCTGATCGAGAGAAGGAAAAAGAGGTGATTTTTAGCCTCTCTCGATTTTGTACTTAGAAAAAATCCAAATTTTTTTTTTTTTTTTTTCCGTTTTTTTTCTAAGTGTCTGATCGAGAGAAGGAAAAAGAGGTGATTTTTAGCCTCTCTCGATTTTGTACTTAGAAAAAATCCAAAATTTTTATTATTTTTTTTCCGTTTTTTTTCTAAGTGTCTGATCGAGAGAAGGAAAAAGAGGTAATTTTTAGCCTCTCTCGATTTTGTACTTAGAAAAAATCCAAATTTTTTTTTTTTTTTTTTCCGTTTTTTTTCTAAGTGTCTGATCGAGAGAAGGAAAAAGAGGTGATTTTTAGCCTCTCTCGATTTTGTACTTAGAAAAAATCCAAAATGTTTTTATTTTTTTTTCAGTTTTTTTTCTAAGTGTCTGATCGAGAGAAGGAAAAAGAGGTGATTTTTAGCCTCTCTCGATTTTGTACTTAGAAAAAATCCAAATTTTTTTTTTTTTTTTTTCCGTTTTTTTTCTAAGTGTCTGATCGAGAGAAGGAAAAAGAGGTGATTTTTAGCCTCTCTCGATTTTGTACTTAGAAAAAATCCAAATTTTTTTTTTTTTTTTTCCCGTTTTTTTTCTAAGTGTCTGATCGAGAGAAGGAAAAATAGGTGATTTTTAGCCTCTCTCGATTTTGTACTTAGAAAAAATCCAATTTTTTTTTTTTTTTTCCATTTTCTTTTCTAAGTGTCTGATCGAGAGAAGGAAAAAGAGGTGATTTTTAGCCTCTCTCGATTTTGTACTTAGAAAAAATCCAAATTTTTTTTTTTTTTTTTTCCGTTTTTTTTCTAAGTGTCTGATCGAGAGAAGGAAAAAGAGGTGATTTTTAGCCTCTCTCGATTTTGTACTTAGAAAAAATCCAATTTTTTTTTTTTTTTTTCATTTTTTTTTCTTAGTGTCTGATCGAGAGAAGGAAAAAGAGGTGATTTTTAGCCTCTCTCGATTTTGTACTTAGAAAAAATCCAAATTTTTTTTTTTTTTTTTCCGTTTTTTTTCTAAGTGTCTGATCGAGAGAAGGAAAAAGAGGTGATTTTTAGCCTCTCTCGATTTTGTACTTAGAAAAAATCCAAATTTTTTTTTTTTTTTTTTCCGTTTTTTTTCTTAGTGTCTGATCGAGAGAAGGAAAAAGAGGTGATTTTTAGCCTCTCTCGATTTTGTACTTAGAAAAAATACCAATTTTTTTTTTTTTTTTCAGTTTTTTTTCTAAGTGTCTGATCGAGAGAAGGAAAAAGAGGTGATTTTTAGCCTCTCTCGATTTTGTACTTAGAAAAAATCCAAAAATTTTTTTTTTTTTTTCCCTTTTTTTTCTAAGTGTCTGATCGAGAGAAGGAAAAAGAGGTGATTTTTAGCCTCTCTCGATTTTGTACTTAGAAAAAATCCAAATTTTTTTTTTTTTTTTTTCCGTTTTTTTCCTAAGTGTCTGATCGAGAGAAGGAAAAAGAGGTGATTTTTAGCCTCTCTCGATTTTGTACTTAGAAAAAATCCGAATTTATTTATTTTTTTTTTCCGTTTTTTTTCTAAGTGTCTGATCGAGAGAAGGAGAAAGAGGTGATTTTTAGCCTCTCTCGATTTTGTACTTAGAAAAAATCCAATTTTTATTTTTTTTTTTTCCGTTTTTTTTCTAAGTGTCTGATCGAGAGAAGGAAAAAGAGGTGATTTTTAGCCTCTCTCGATTTTGTACTTAGAAAAAATACCAATTTTTTTTTTTTTTTCAGTTTTTTTTCTAAGTGTCTGATCGAGAGAAGGAAAAAGAGATGATTTTTAGCCTCTCTCGATTTTGTACTTAGAAAAAATCCAAAAATTTTTTATTTTTTTTTCAGTTTTTTTTCAAAGTGTCTGATCGAGAGAAGGAAAAAGAGGTGATTTTTAGCCTCTCTCGATTTTGTACTTAGAAAAAATTCAAATATTTTTTTTTTTTTCCGTTTTTTTTCTAAGTGTCTGATCGAGAGAAGGAAAAAGAGGTGATTTTTAGCCTCTCTCGATTTTGTACTTAGAAAAAATCCAAATTTTTTTTTTTTTTTTTTCCGTTTTTTTTCTAAGTGTCTGATCGAGAGAAGGAAAAAGAGGTGATTTTTAGCCTCTCTCGATTTTGTACTTAGAAAAAAATCCAAATTTTTTTTTTTTTTTTTCAGTTTTTTTTCTAAGTGTCTGATCGAGAGAAGGAAAAAGAGGTGATTTTTAGCCTCTCTCGATTTTGTACTTAGAAAAAATCCAAAATTTTTTATTTTTTTTTTCCGTTTTTTTTCTAAGTGTCTGATCGAGAGAAGGAAAAAGAGGTGATTTTTAGCCTCTCTCGATTTTGTACTTAGAAAAAATCCAAATTTTTTTTTTTTTTTTTTCCGTTTTTTTTCTAAGTGTCTGATCGAGAGAAGGAAAAAGAGGTGATTTTTAGCCTCTCTCGATTTTGTACTTAGAAAAAATCCAATTTTTTTTTTTTTTTCCATTTTCTTTTCTAAGTGTCTGATCGAGAGAAGGAAAAAGAGGTGATTTTTAGCCTCTCTCGATTTTGTACTTAGAAAAAATCCAAATTTTTTTTTTTTTTTTTTCCGTTTTTTTTCTAAGTGTCTGATCGAGAGAAGGAAAAAGAGGTGATTTTTAGCCTCTCTCGATTTTGTACTTAGAAAAAATCCAATTTTTTTTTTTTTTTTTCATTTTTTTTTCTTAGTGTCTGATCGAGAGAAGGAAAAAGAGGTGATTTTTAGCCTCTCTCGATTTTGTACTTAGAAAAAATCCAATTTTTTTTTTTTTTTTTTTCCGTTTTTTTTCTAAGTGTCTGATCGAGAGAAGGAAAAAGAGGTGATTTTTAGCCTCTCTCGATTTTGTACTTAGAAAAAATCCAAATTTTTTTTTTTTTTTTTTCCGTTTTTTTTCTTAGTGTCTGATCGAGAGAAGGAAAAAGAGGTGATTTTTAGCCTCTCTCGATTTTGTACTTAGAAAAAATACCAATTTTTTTTTTTTTTTTCAGTTTTTTTTCTAAGTGTCTGATCGAGAGAAGGAAAAAGAGGTGATTTTTAGCCTCTCTCGATTTTGTACTTAGAAAAAATCCAAAAATTTTTTTTTTTTTTTCCCTTTTTTTTCTAAGTGTCTGATCGAGAGAAGGAAAAAGAGGTGATTTTTAGCCTCTCTCGATTTTGTACTTAGAAAAAATCCAAATTTTTTTTTTTTTTTTTCCGTTTTTTTCCTAAGTGTCTGATCGAGAGAAGGAAAAAGAGGTGATTTTTAGCCTCTCTCGATTTTGTACTTAGAAAAAATCCGAATTTATTTATTTTTTTTTTCCGTTTTTTTTCTAAGTGTCTGATCGAGAGAAGGAGAAAGAGGTGATTTTTAGCCTCTCTCGATTTTGTACTTAGAAAAAATCCAATTTTTATTTTTTTTTTTTCCGTTTTTTTTCTAAGTGTCTGATCGAGAGAAGGAAAAAGAGGTGATTTTTAGCCTCTCTCGATTTTGTACTTAGAAAAAATACCAATTTTTTTTTTTTTTTTCAGTTTTTTTTCTAAGTGTCTGATCGAGAGAAGGAAAAAGAGATGATTTTTAGCCTCTCTCGATTTTGTACTTAGAAAAAATCCAAAAATTTTTTATTTTTTTTTCAGTTTTTTTTCAAAGTGTCTGATCGAGAGAAGGAAAAAGAGGTGATTTTTAGCCTCTCTCGATTTTGTACTTAGAAAAAATTCAAATATTTTTTTTTTTTTTCCGTTTTTTTTCTAAGTGTCTGATCGAGAGAAGGAAAAAGAGGTGATTTTTAGCCTCTCTCGATTTTGTACTTAGAAAAAATCCAAATTTTTTTTTTTTTTTTTTCCGTTTTTTTTCTAAGTGTCTGATCGAGAGAAGGAAAAAGAGGTGATTTTTAGCCTCTCTCGATTTTGTACTTAGAAAAAAATCCAAATTTTTTTTTTTTTTTTTCAGTTTTTTTTCTAAGTGTCTGATCGAGAGAAGGAAAAAGAGGTGATTTTTAGCCTCTCTCGATTTTGTACTTAGAAAAAATCCAAAATTTTTTATTTTTTTTTTCAGTTTTTTTTCTAAGTGTCTGATCGAGAGAAGGAAAAAGAGGTGATTTTTAGCCTCTCTCGATTTTGTACTTAGAAAAAATCCAAATTTTTTTTTTTTTTTTTTCCGTTTTTTTTCTAAGTGTCTGATCGAGAGAAGGAAAAAGAGGTGATTTTTAGCCTCTCTCGATTTTGTACTTAGAAAAAATCCAAAATTTTTATTATTTTTTTTCCGGTTTTTTTCTAAGTGTCTGATCGAGAGAAGGAAAAAGAGGTAATTTTTAGCCTCTCTCGATTTTGTACTTAGAAAAAATCCAAATTTTTTTTTTTTTTTTTTCCGTTTTTTTTCTAAGTGTCTGATCGAGAGAAGGAAAAAGAGGTGATTTTTAGCCTCTCTCGATTTTGTACTTAGAAAAAATCCAAAATTTTTTTATTTTTTTTTCAGTTTTTTTTCTAAGTGTCTGATCGAGAGAAGGAAAAAGAGGTGATTTTTAGCCTCTCTCGATTTTGTACTTAGAAAAAATCCAATTTTTTTTTTTTTTTTTTTCCGTTTTTTTTCTAAGTGTCTGATCGAGAGAAGGAAAAAGAGGTGATTTTTAGCCTCTCTCGATTTTGTACTTAGAAAAAATCCAAATTTTTTTTTTTTTTTTTTCCGTTTTTTTCTAAGTGTCTGATCGAGAGAAGGAAAAAGAGGTGATTTTTAGCCTCTCTCGATTTTGTACTTAGAAAAAATCCAAATTTTTTTTTTTTTTTTTTCATTTTTTTTTCTAAGTGTCTGATCGAGAGAAGGAAAAAGAGGTGATTTTTAGCCTCTCTCGATTTTGTACTAAGAAAAAATCCAATTTTTTTTTTTTTTTTTTCCGTTTTTTTTCTAAGTGTCTGATCGAGAGAAGGAAAAAGAGGTGATTTTTAGCCTCTCTAGATTTTGTACTTAGAAAAAATCCAAATTTTTTTTTTTTTTTTTCCGTTTTTTTTCTAAGTGTCTGATCGAGAGAAGGAAAAAGAGGTGATTTTTAGCCTCTCTCGATTTTGTACTTAGAAAAAATCCAAATTTTTTTTTTTTTTTTTTCATTTTTTTTTCTAAGTGTCTGATCGAGAGAAGGAAAAAGAGGTGATTTTTAGCCTCTCTCGATTTTGTACTTAGAAAAAATCCAATTTTTTTTTTTTTTTCCGTTTTTTTTCTAAGTGTCTGATCGAGAGAAGGAAAAAGAGGTGATTTTTAGCCTCTCTCGATTTTGTACTTAGAAAAAATCCAAATTTTTATTTTTTTTTTCCCGTTTTTTTTCTAAGTGTCTGATCGAGAGAAGGAAAAAGAGGTGATTTTTAGCCTCTCTCGATTTTGTACTTAGAAAAAATCCAAAAATTTTTTATTTTTTTTTCAGTTTTTTTTCTAAGTGTCTGATCGAGAGAAGGAAAAAGAGGTGATTTTTAGCCTCTCTCGATTTTGTACTTAGAAAAAATCCAAATTTTTTTTTTTTTTTTTTCCGTTTTTTTTCTAAGTGTCTGATCGAGAGAAGGAAAAAGAGGTGATTTTTAGCCTCTCTCGATTTTGTACTTAGAAAAAATCCAAATTTTTTTTTTTTTTTTCCCGTATTTTTTCTAAGTGTCTGATCGAGAGAAGGAAAAATAGGTGATTTTTAGCCTCTCTCGATTTTGTACTTAGAAAAAATCCTAATTTTTTTTTTTTTTTTTTCCGTTTTTTTTCTAAGTGTCTGATCGAGAGAAGGAAAAAGAGGTGATTTTTAGCCTCTCTCGATTTTGTACTTACAAAAAATCCAAATTTTTTTTTTTTTTTTTTCCGTTTTTTTTCTAAGTGTCTGATCGAGAGAAGGAAAAAGAGGTGATTTTTAGCCTCTCTCGATTTTGTACTTAGAAAAAATCAAAAAAAAAAAATTTTTTTTTTCCGTTTTTTTTCTAAGTGTCTGATCGAGAGAAGGAAAAAGAGGTGATTTTTAGCCTCTCTCGATTTTGTACTTAGAAAAAATCCAATTTTTTTTTTTTTTTTTCATTTTTTTTTCTAAGTGTCTGATCGAGAGAAGGAAAAAAAGGTGATTTTTAGCCTCTCTCGATTTTGTACTTAGAAAAAATCCAAATTTTTTTTTTTTTTTTTCCGTTTTTTTTCTAAGTGTCTGATCGAGAGAAGGAAAAAGAGGTGATTTTTAGCCTCTCTCGATTTTGTACTTAGAAAAAATCCAAATTTTTTTTTTTTTTTTTTCCGTTTTTTTTCTAAGTGTCTGATCGAGAGAAGGAAAAAGAGGTGATTTTTAGCCTCTCTCGATTTTGTACTTAGAAAAAATACCAATTTTTTTCTTTTTTTTTTCCGTTTTTTTTCTAAGTGTCTGATCGAGAGAAGGAAAAAGAGGTGATTTTTAGCCTTTCTCGATTTTGTACTTAGAAAAAATCCAAATTTTTTTTTTTTTTTTTTCCGTTTTTTTTCTAAGTGTCTGATCGAGAGAAGGAAAAAGAGGTGATTTTTAGCCTCTCTCGATTTTGTACTTAGAAAAAATCCAAATTTTTAATTTTTTTTTTTCAGTTTTTTTTGTAAGTGTCTGATCGCGAGAAGGAAAAAGAGGTGATTTTTAGCCTCTCTCGATTTTGTACTTAGAAAAAATCCAAAATTTTTTTTTTTTTTTTTCCGTTTTTTTTCTAAGTGTCTGATCGAGAGAAGGAAAAAGAGGTGATTTTTAGCCTCTCTCGATTTTGTACTTAGAAAAAATCCAATTTTTTTTTTTTTTTTTCTTTTTTTTTTCTTAGTGTCTGATCGAGAGAAGGAAAAAGAGGTGATTTTTAGCCTCTCTCGATTTTGTACTTAGAAAAAATACAAAAAAATTTTTTTTTCCGTTTTTTTTCTAAGTGTCTGATCGAGAGAAGGAAAAAGAGGTGATTTTTAGCCTCTCTCGATTTTGTACTTAGAAAAAATCCAAAATTTTTTATTTTTTTTTTCCGTTTTTTTTCTAAGTGTCTGATCGAGAGAAGGAAAAAGAGGTGATTTTTAGCCTCTCTCGATTTTGTACTTAGAAAAAATCCAATTTTTTTTTTTTTTTTTTTCCGTTTTTTTTCTAAGTGTCTGATCGAGAGAAGGAAAAAGAGGTGATTTTTAGCCTCTCTCGATTTTGTACTTAGAAAAAATACCAATTTTTTTTTTTTTTTTCAGTTTTTTTTCTAAGTGTCTGATCGAGAGAAGGAAAAAGAGGTGATTTTTAGCCTCTCTCGATTTTGTACTTAGAAAAAATCCAAATATATATATTTTTTTTTCCAGTTTTTTTTCTAAGTGTCTGATCGAGAGAAGGAAAAAGAGGTGATTTTTAGCCTCTCTCGATTTTGTACTTAGAAAAAATCCAAATTTTTTTTTTTTTTTTTTCCGTTTTTTTTCTAAGTGTCTGATCGAGAGAAGGAAAAAGAGGTGATTTTTAGCCTCTCTCGATTTTGTACTTAGAAAAAATCCAAATTTTTTTTTTTTTTTTTTCCGTTTTTTTTCTAAGTGTCTGATCGAGAGAAGGAAAAAGAGGTGATTTTTAGCCTCTCTCGATTTTGTACTTAGAAAAAATCCAAATTTTTTTTTTTTTTTTTTCCGTTTTTTTTCTAAGTGTCTGATCGAGAGAAGGAAAAAGAGGTGATTTTTAGCCTCTCTCGATTTTGTACTTAGAAAAAATCCAAATTTTTTTTTTTTTTTTTTCTTTTTTTTTTCTAAGTGTCTGATCGAGAGAAGGAAAAAAAGGTGATTTTTAGCCTTTCTCGATTTTGTACTTAGAAAAAATCCAATTTTTTTTTTTTTTTTTTCCGTTTTTTTTCTAAGTGTCTGATCGAGAGAAGGAAAAAGAGGTGATTTTTAGCCTCTCTCGATTTTGTACTTAGAAAAATTCCAATTTTTTTTTTTTTTTTTTTCCGTTTTTTTTCTAAGTGTCTGATCGAGAGAAAGAAAAAGAGGTGATTTTTAGCCTCTCTCGATTTTGTACTTAGAAAAAATCCAAATTTTTTTTTTTTTTTTTTCCGTTTTTTTTCTAAGTGTCTGATCGAGAGAAGGAAAAAGAGGTGATTTTTAGCCTCTCTCGATTTTGTACTTAGAAAAAATCCAAAATTTTTAATTTTTTTTTTCAGTTTTTTTTCTAAGTGTCTGATCGAGAGAAGGAAAAAAAGGTGATTTTTAGCCTCTCTCGATTTTGTACTTAGAAAAAATCCAATTTTTTTTTTTTTTTTTTTCCGTTTTTTTTCTAAGTGTCTGATCGAGAGAAGGAAAAAGAGGTGATTTTTAGCCTCTCTCGATTTTGTACTTAGAAAAAATCCAATTTTTTTTTTTTTTTTTTCCGTTTTTTTTCTAAGTGTCTGATCGAGAGAAGGAAAAAGAGGTGATTTTTAGCCTCTCTCGATTTTGTACTTAGAAAAAATCCAAATTTTTTTTTTTTTTTTTTCCGTTTTTTTTCTAAGTGTCTGATCGAGAGAAGGAAAAAGAGGTGATTTTTAGCCTCTCTCGATTTTGTACTTAGAAAAAATCCAATTTTTTTTTTTTTTTTTTCTTTTTTTTTTCTAAGTGTCTGATCGAGAGAAGGAAAAAAAGGTGATTTTTAGCCTCTCTCGATTTTGTACTTAGAAAAAATCCAATTTTTTTTTTTTTTTTTTTCCGTTTTTTTTCTAAGTGTCTGATCGAGAGAAGGAAAAAGAGGTGATTTTTAGCCTCTCTCGATTTTGTACTTAGAAAAAATCCAATTTTTTTTTTTTTTTTTTTCCGTTTTTTTTCTAAGTGTCTGATCGAGAGAAGGAAAAAGAGGTGATTTTTAGCCTCTCTCGATTTTGTACTTAGAAAAAATCCAATTTTTTTATTTTTTTTTCAATTTTTTTTTCTAAGTGTCTGATCGAGAGAAGGAAAAAAAGGTGATTTTTAGCCTCTCTCGATTTTGTACTTAGAAAAAATCCAAATTTTTTTTTTTTTTTTTTCCGTTTTTTTTCTAAGTGGTTGATCGAGAGAAGGAAAAAGAGGTGATTTTTAGCCTCTCTCGATTTTGTACTTAGAAAAAATCCAAATTTTTTTTTTTTTTTTTTTCCGTTTTTTTTCTAAGTGTCTGATCGAGAGAAGGAAAAGAGGTGATTTTTAGCCTCTCTCGATTTTGTACTTAGAAAAAATCCAAATTTTTTTTTTTTTTTTCCGTTTTTTTTTCTAAGTGTCTGATCGAGAGAAGGAAAAAGAGGTGATTTTTAGCCTCTCTCGATTTTGTACTTAGAAAAAATCCAATTTTTTTTTTTTTTTTTTCCGTTTTTTTTCTAAGTGTCTGATCGAGAGAAGGAAAAAGAGGTGATTTTTAGCCTCTCTCGATTTTGTACTTAGAAAAAATCCAAATATACATTTTTTTTTTTCCAGTTTTTTTTCTAAGTGTCTGATCGAGAGAAGGAAAAAGAGGTGATTTTTAGCCTCTCTCGATTTTGTACTTAGAAAAAATCCAAATTTTTTTTTTTTTTTTTCCGTTTTTTTTCTAAGTGTCTGATCGAGAGAAGGAAAAAGAGGTGATTTTTAGCCTCTCTCGATTTTGTACTTAGAAAAAATCCAAATTTTTATTTTTTTTTTATTTTTTTTTTCTAAGTGTCTGATCGAGAGAAGGAAAAAAAGGTGATTTTTAGCCTCTCTCGATTTTGTACTTAGAAAAAATCCAAAATTTTTTTTTTTTTTTTCCCGTTTTTTTTCTAAGTGTCTGATCGAGAGAAGGAAAAAGAGCTGATTTTTAGCCTCTCTCGATTTTGTACTAAGAAAAAATCCAATTTTTTTTTTTTTTTTTCCGTTTTTTTTCTAAGTTTCTGATCGAGAGAAGGAAAAAGAGGTGATTTTTAGCCTCTCTCGATTTTGTACTTAGAAAAAATCCAAATTTTTTTTTTTTTTTTTCCGTTTTTTTTCTAAGTGTCTGATCGAGAGAAGGAAAAAGAGGTGATTTTTAGCCTCTCTCGATTTTGTACTTAGAAAAAATCCAAATTTTTTTTTTTTTTTTTTTCCGTTTTTTTTCTAAGTGTCTGATCGAGAGAAGGAAAAAGAGGTGATTTTTAGCCTCTCTCGATTTTGTACTTAGAAAAAATCCAAATTTTTTTTTTTTTTTTTTCCGTTTTTTTTCTAAGTGTCTGATCGAGAGAAGGAAAAAGAGGTGATTTTTAGCCTCTCTCGATTTTGTACTTAGAAAAAATCCAAATTTTTTTTTTTTTTTTCCAGTTTTTTTTGTAAGTGTCTGATCGCGAGAAGGAAAAAGAGGTGATTTTTAGCCTCTCTCGATTTTGTACTTAGAAAAAATCCAAATTTTTTTTTTTTTTTTTTCCGTTTTTTTTCTAAGTGTCTGATCGAGAGAAGGAAAAAGAGGTGATTTTTAGCCTCTCTCGATTTTGTACTTAGAAAAAATCCAATTTTTTTTTTTTTTTTTCTTTTTTTTTTCTTAGTGTCTGATCGAGAGAAGGAAAAAGAGGTGATTTTTAGCCTCTCTCGATTTTGTACTTAGAAAAAATCCAAATTTTTTTATTTTTTTTTTCCGTTTTTTTTCTAAGTGTCTGATCGAGAGAAGGAAAAAGAGGTGATTTTTAGCCTCTCTCGATTTTGTACTTAGAAAAAATCCAAATTTTTTTATTTTTTTTTTCCGTTTTTTTTCTTAGTGTCTGATCGAGAGAAGGAAAAAGAGGTGATTTTTAGCCTCTCTCGATTTTGTACTTAGAAAAAATACCAATTTTTTTTTTTTTTTCCGTTTTTTTTCTAAGTGTCTGATCGAGAGAAGGAAAAAGAGGTGATTTTTAGCCTCTCTCGATTTTGTACTTAGAAAAAATCCAAATTTTTTTATTTTTTTTTTCCGTTTTTTTTCTTAGTGTCTGATCGAGAGAAGGAAAAAGAGGTGATTTTTAGCCTCTCTCGATTTTGTACTTAGAAAAAATACCAATTTTTTTTTTTTTTTCCGTTTTTTTTCTAAGTGTCTGATCGAGAGAAGGAAAAAGAGGTGATTTTTAGCCTCTCTCGATTTTGTACTTAGAAAAAATCCAAAATTATTATTTTTTTTTTCCGTTTTTTTTCTAAGTGTCTGATCGAGAGAAGGAAAAAGAGGTGATTTTTAGCCTCTCTCGATTTTGTACTTAGAAAAAATCCAATTTTTTTTTTTTTTTTTTCATTTTTTTTTCTTAGTGTCTGATCGAGAGAAGGAAAAAGAGGTGATTTTTAGCCTCTCTCGATTTTGTACTTAGAAAAAATACAAATTTTTTTTTTTTTCCGTTTTTTTTCTAAGTGTCTGATCGAGAGAAGGAAAAAGAGGTGATTTTTAGCCTCTCTCGATTTTGTACTTAGAAAAAATCCAAAATTTTTTATTTTTTTTTTCCGTTTTTTTTCTAAGTGTCTGATCGAGAGAAGGAAAAAGAGGTGATTTTTAGCCTCTCTCGATTTTGTACTTAGAAAAAATCCAATTTTTTTTTTTTTTTTTTTCCGTTTTTTTTTCTAAGTGTCTGATCGAGAGAAGGAAAAAGAGGTGATTTTTAGCCTCTCTCGATTTTGTACTTAGAAAAAAAAAACAATTTTTTTTTTTTTTTCCGTTTTTTTTCTAAGTGTCTGATCGAGAGAAGGAAAAAGAGGTGATTTTTAGCCTCTCTCGATTTTGTACTTAGAAAAAATACCAATTTTTTTTTTTTTTTTCAGTTTTTTTTCTAAGTGTCTGATCGAGAGAAGGAAAAAGAGGTGATTTTTAGCCTCTCTCGATTTTGTACTTAGAAAAAATCCAAATATATATATATTTTTTTCCAGTTTTTTTTCTAAGTGTCTGATCGAGAGAAGGAAAAAGAGGTGATTTTTAGCCTCTCTCGATTTTGTACTTAGAAAAAATCCAAAAATTTTTTTTTTTTTTTCAGTTTTTTTTCTAAGTGTCTGATCGAGAGAAGGAAAAAGAGGTGATTTTTAGCCTCTCTCGATTTTGTACTTAGAAAAAATCCAAATTTTTTTTTTTTTTTTTCCGTTTTTTTTCTAAGTGTCTGATCGAGAGAAGGAAAAAGAGGTGATTTTTAGCCTCTCTCGATTTTGTACTTAGAAAAAATCCAAATTTTTTTTTTTTTTTTTTCCGTTTTTTTTCTAAGTGTCTGATCGAGAGAAGGAAAAAGAGGTGATTTTTAGCCTCTCTCGATTTTGTACTTAGAAAAAATCAAAAAAATTTTTTTTTTTTTTTCCGTTTTTTTTCTAAGTGTCTGATCGAGAGAAGGAAAAAGAGGTGATTTTTAGCCCCTCTCGATTTTGTACTTAGAAAAAATCCAATTTTTTTTTTTTTTTTTCTTTTTTTTTTCTAAGTGTCTGATCGAGAGAAGGAAAAAAAGGTGATTTTTAGCCTCTCTCGATTTTGTACTTAGAAAAAATCCAATTTTTTTTTTTTTTTTTTTCCGTTTTTTTTCTAAGTGTCTGATCGAGAGAAGGAAAAAGAGGTGATTTTTAGCCTCTCTCGATTTTGTACTTAGAAAAAATCCAAATTTTTTTTTTTTTTTTTTTCCGTTTTTTTTCTAAGTGTCTGATCGAGAGAAGGAAAAAGAGGTGATTTTTAGCCTCTCTCGATTTTGTACTTAGAAAAAATCCGAATTTATTTATTTTTTTTTTCCGTTTTTTTTCTAAGTGTCTGATCGAGAGAAGGAGAAAGAGGTGATTTTTAGCCTCTCTCGATTTTGTACTTAGAAAAAATCCAATTTTTATTTTTTTTTTTTCCGTTTTTTTTCTAAGTGTCTGATCGAGAGAAGGAAAAAGAGGTGATTTTTAGCCTCTCTCGATTTTGTACTTAGAAAAAATACCAATTTTTTTTTTTTTTTTCAGTTTTTTTTCTAAGTGTCTGATCGAGAGAAGGAAAAAGAGATGATTTTTAGCCTCTCTCGATTTTGTACTTAGAAAAAATCCAAAAATTTTTTATTTTTTTTTCAGTTTTTTTTCAAAGTGTCTGATCGAGAGAAGGAAAAAGAGGTGATTTTTAGCCTCTCTCGATTTTGTACTTAGAAAAAATCCAAATATTTTTTTTTTTTTTCCGTTTTTTTTCTAAGTGTCTGATCGAGAGAAGGAAAAAGAGGTGATTTTTAGCCTCTCTCGATTTTGTACTTAGAAAAAATCCAAATTTTTTTTTTTTTTTTTTCCGTTTTTTTTCTAAGTGTCTGATCGAGAGAAGGAAAAAGAGGTGATTTTTAGCCTCTCTCGATTTTGTACTTAGAAAAAAATCCAAATTTTTTTTTTTTTTTTCAGTTTTTTTTCTAAGTGTCTGATCGAGAGAAGGAAAAAGAGGTGATTTTTAGCCTCTCTCGATTTTGTACTTAGAAAAAATCCAAAATTTTTTATTTTTTTTTTCAGTTTTTTTTCTAAGTGTCTGATCGAGAGAAGGAAAAAGAGGTGATTTTTAGCCTCTCTCGATTTTGTACTTAGAAAAAATCCAAATTTTTTTTTTTTTTTTTTCCGTTTTTTTTCTAAGTGTCTGATCGAGAGAAGGAAAAAGAGGTGATTTTTAGCCTCTCTCGATTTTGTACTTAGAAAAAATCCAAAATTTTTATTATTTTTTTTCCGGTTTTTTTCTAAGTGTCTGATCGAGAGAAGGAAAAAGAGGTAATTTTTAGCCTCTCTCGATTTTGTACTTAGAAAAAATCCAAATTTTTTTTTTTTTTTTTTCCGTTTTTTTTCTAAGTGTCTGATCGAGAGAAGGAAAAAGAGGTGATTTTTAGCCTCTCTCGATTTTGTACTTAGAAAAAATCCAAAATTTTTTTATTTTTTTTTCAGTTTTTTTTCTAAGTGTCTGATCGAGAGAAGGAAAAAGAGGTGATTTTTAGCCTCTCTCGATTTTGTACTTAGAAAAAATCCAAAATTATTATTTTTTTTTCCGTTTTTTTTCTAAGTGTCTGATCGAGAGAAGGAAAAAGAGGTGATTTTTAGCCTCTCTCGATTTTGTACTTAGAAAAAATCCAATTTTTTTTTTTTTTTTTTCATTTTTTTTTCTTAGTGTCTGATCGAGAGAAGGAAAAAGAGGTGATTTTTAGCCTCTCTCGATTTTGTACTTAGAAAAAATACAAATTTTTTTTTTTTTTCCGTTTTTTTTCTAAGTGTCTGATCGAGAGAAGGAAAAAGAGGTGATTTTTAGCCTCTCTCGATTTTGTACTTAGAAAAAATCCAAAATTTTTTATTTTTTTTTTCCGTTTTTTTTCTAAGTGTCTGATCGAGAGAAGGAAAAAGAGGTGATTTTTAGCCTCTCTCGATTTTGTACTTAGAAAAAATCCAATTTTTTTTTTTTTTTTTTTCCGTTTTTTTTCTAAGTGTCTGATCGAGAGAAGGAAAAAGAGGTGATTTTTAGCCTCTCTCGATTTTGTACTTAGAAAAAAAAAAACAATTTTTTTTTTTTTTTTCCGTTTTTTTTCTAAGTGTCTGATCGAGAGAAGGAAAAAGAGGTGATTTTTAGCCTCTCTCGATTTTGTACTTAGAAAAAATACCAATTTTTTTTTTTTTTTTCAGTTTTTTTTCTAAGTGTCTGATCGAGAGAAGGAAAAAGAGGTGATTTTTAGCCTCTCTCGATTTTGTACTTAGAAAAAATCCAAATATATATATATTTTTTTCCAGTTTTTTTTCTAAGTGTCTGATCAGAAGGAAAAAGAGGTGATTTTTAGCCTCTCTCGATTTTGTACTTAGAAAAAATCCAAAAATTTTTTTTTTTTTTTTCAGTTTTTTTTCTAAGTGTCTGATCGAGAGAAGGAAAAAGAGGTGATTTTTAGCCTCTCTCGATTTTGTACTTAGAAAAAATCCAAATTTTTTTTTTTTTTTTTCCGTTTTTTTTCTAAGTGTCTGATCGAGAGAAGGAAAAAGAGGTGATTTTTAGCCTCTCTCGATTTTGTACTTAGAAAAAATCCAAATTTTTTTTTTTTTTTTTTCCGTTTTTTTTCTAAGTGTCTGATCGAGAGAAGGAAAAAGAGGTGATTTTTAGCCTCTCTCGATTTTGTACTTAGAAAAAATCAAAAAAATTTTTTTTTTTTTTTCCGTTTTTTTTCTAAGTGTCTGATCGAGAGAAGGAAAAAGAGGTGATTTTTAGCCCCTCTCGATTTTGTACTTAGAAAAAATCAATTTTTTTTTTTTTTTTTTTCTTTTTTTTTTCTAAGTGTCTGATCGAGAGAAGGAAAAAAAGGTGATTTTTAGCCTCTCTCGATTTTGTACTTAGAAAAAATCCAATTTTTTTTTTTTTTTTTTTCCGTTTTTTTTCTAAGTGTCTGATCGAGAGAAGGAAAAAGAGGTGATTTTTAGCCTCTCTCGATTTTGTACTTAGAAAAAATCCAAATTTTTTTTTTTTTTTTTTTCCGTTTTTTTTCTAAGTGTCTGATCGAGAGAAGGAAAAAGAGGTGATTTTTAGCCTCTCTCGATTTTGTACTTAGAAAAAATCCGAATTTATTTATTTTTTTTTTCCGTTTTTTTTCTAAGTGTCTGATCGAGAGAAGGAGAAAGAGGTGATTTTTAGCCTCTCTCGATTTTGTACTTAGAAAAAAATCCAATTTTTATTTTTTTTTTTCCGTTTTTTTTCTAAGTGTCTGATCGAGAGAAGGAAAAAGAGGTGATTTTTAGCCTCTCTCGATTTTGTACTTAGAAAAAATACCAATTTTTTTTTTTTTTTTCAGTTTTTTTTCTAAGTGTCTGATCGAGAGAAGGAAAAAGAGATGATTTTTAGCCTCTCTCGATTTTGTACTTAGAAAAAATCCAAAAATTTTTTATTTTTTTTTCAGTTTTTTTTCAAAGTGTCTGATCGAGAGAAGGAAAAAGAGGTGATTTTTAGCCTCTCTCGATTTTGTACTTAGAAAAAATCCAAATATTTTTTTTTTTTTTCCGTTTTTTTTCTAAGTGTCTGATCGAGAGAAGGAAAAAGAGGTGATTTTTAGCCTCTCTCGATTTTGTACTTAGAAAAAATCAAATTTTTTTTTTTTTTTTCCGTTTTTTTTCTAAGTGTCTGATCGAGAGAAGGAAAAAGAGGTGATTTTTAGCCTCTCTCGATTTTGTACTTAGAAAAAAATCCAAATTTTTTTTTTTTTTTTTCAGTTTTTTTTCTAAGTGTCTGATCGAGAGAAGGAAAAAGAGGTGATTTTTAGCCTCTCTCGATTTTGTACTTAGAAAAAATCCAAAATTTTTTATTTTTTTTTTCAGTTTTTTTTCTAAGTGTCTGATCGAGAGAAGGAAAAAGAGGTGATTTTTAGCCTCTCTCGATTTTGTACTTAGAAAAAATCCAAATTTTTTTTTTTTTTTTTTCCGTTTTTTTTCTAAGTGTCTGATCGAGAGAAGGAAAAAGAGGTGATTTTTAGCCTCTCTCGATTTTGTACTTAGAAAAAATCCAAAATTTTTATTATTTTTTTCCCGGTTTTTTTCTAAGTGTCTGATCGAGAGAAGGAAAAAGAGGTAATTTTTAGCCTCTCTCGATTTTGTACTTAGAAAAAATCCAAATTTTTTTTTTTTTTTTTTCCGTTTTTTTTCTAAGTGTCTGATCGAGAGAAGGAAAAAGAGGTGATTTTTAGCCTCTCTCGATTTTGTACTTAGAAAAAATCCAAAATTTTTTTATTTTTTTTTCAGTTTTTTTTCTAAGTGTCTGATCGAGAGAAGGAAAAAGAGGTGATTTTTAGCCTCTCTCGATTTTGTACTTAGAAAAAATCCAAATTTTTTTTTTTTTTTTTCCGTTTTTTTCTAAGTGTCTGATCGAGAGAAGGAAAAAGAGGTGATTTTTAGCCTCTCTCGATTTTGTACTTAGAAAAAATCCAAATTTTTTTTTTTTTTTTTCATTTTTTTTTTCTAAGTGTCTGATCGAGAGAAGGAAAAAGAGGTGATTTTTAGCCTCTCTCGATTTTGTACTAAGAAAAAATCCAATTTTTTTTTTTTTTTTTCCGTTTTTTTTCTAAGTGTCTGATCGAGAGAAGGAAAAAGAGGTGATTTTTAGCCTCTCTAGATTTTGTACTTAGAAAAAATCCAAATTTTTTTTTTTTTTTTTCCGTTTTTTTTCTAAGTGTCTGATCGAGAGAAGGAAAAAGAGGTGATTTTTAGCCTCTCTCGATTTTGTACTTAGAAAAAATTCAAATTTTTTTTTTTTTTTTTCATTTTTTTTTCTAAGTGTCTGATCGAGAGAAGGAAAAGAGGTGATTTTTAGCCTCTCTCGATTTTGTACTTAGAAAAAAATCCAATTTTTTTTTTTTTTTTCCGTTTTTTTTCTAAGTGTCTGATCGAGAGAAGGAAAAAGAGGTGATTTTTAGCCTCTCTCGATTTTGTACTTAGAAAAAATCCAAATTTTTATTTTTTTTTTCCCGTTTTTTTTCTAAGTGTCTGATCGAGAGAAGGAAAAAGAGGTGATTTTTAGCCTCTCTCGATTTTGTACTTAGAAAAAATCCAAAAAATTTTTATTTTTTTTTCAGTTTTTTTTCTAAGTGTCTGATCGAGAGAGGAAAAAGAGGTGATTTTTAGCCTCTCTCGATTTTGTACTTAGAAAAAATCCAAATTTTTTTTTTTTTTTTTCCGTTTTTTTTTCTAAGTGTCTGATCGAGAGAAGGAAAAAGAGGTGATTTTTAGCCTCTCTCGATTTTGTACTTAGAAAAAATCCAAATTTTTTTTTTTTTTTCCCGTATTTTTTCTAAGTGTCTGATCGAGAGAAGGAAAAATAGGTGATTTTTAGCCTCTCTCGATTTTGTACTTAGAAAAAATCCTAATTTTTTTTTTTTTTTTTTCCGTTTTTTTTTCTAAGTGTCTGATCGAGAGAAGGAAAAAGAGGTGATTTTTAGCCTCTCTCGATTTTGTACTTACAAAAAATCCAAATTTTTTTTTTTTTTTTTCCGTTTTTTTTCTAAGTGTCTGATCGAGAGAAGGAAAAAGAGGTGATTTTTAGCCTCTCTCGATTTTGTACTTAGAAAAAATCAAAAAAAAAATTTTTTTTTTTCCGTTTTTTTTCTAAGTGTCTGATCGAGAGAAGGAAAAAGAGGTGATTTTAGCCTCTCTCGATTTTGTACTTAGAAAAAATCCAATTTTTTTTTTTTTTTTTCATTTTTTTTTTCTAAGTGTCTGATCGAGAGAAGGAAAAAAAGGTGATTTTTAGCCTCTCTCGATTTTGTACTTAGAAAAAATACCAATTTTTTTCTTTTTTTTTTCCGTTTTTTTTTCTAAGTGTCTGATCGAGAGAAGGAAAAAGAGGTGATTTTTAGCCTTTCTCGATTTTGTACTTAGAAAAATCCAAATTTTTTTTTTTTTTTTTTCCGTTTTTTTTCTAAGTGTCTGATCGAGAGAAGGAAAAAGAGGTGATTTTTAGCCTCTCTCGATTTTGTACTTAGAAAAAATCCAAATTTTTAATTTTTTTTTTTCAGTTTTTTTGTAAGTGTCTGATCGCGAGAAGGAAAAAGAGGTGATTTTTAGCCTCTCTCGATTTTGTACTTAGAAAAAATCCAAAATTTTTTTTTTTTTTCCGTTTTTTTTTCTAAGTGTCTGATCGAGAGAAGGAAAAAGAGGTGATTTTTAGCCTCTCTCGATTTTGTACTTAGAAAAAATCCAATTTTTTTTTTTTTTTTTTCTTTTTTTTTTCTTAGTGTCTGATCGAGAGAAGGAAAAAGAGGTGATTTTTAGCCTCTCTCGATTTTGTACTTAGAAAAAATACAAAAAATTTTTTTTTTCCGTTTTTTTTCTAAGTGTCTGATCGAGAGAAGGAAAAAGAGGTGATTTTTAGCCTCTCTCGATTTTGTACTTAGAAAAAATCCAAAATTTTTTATTTTTTTTTTCCGTTTTTTTTTCTAAGTGTCTGATCGAGAGAAGGAAAAAGAGGTGATTTTTAGCCTCTCTCGATTTTGTACTTAGAAAAAATCCAATTTTTTTTTTTTTTTTTTTTCCGTTTTTTTTCTAAGTGTCTGATCGAGAGAAGGAAAAAGAGGTGATTTTTAGCCTCTCTCGATTTTGTACTTAGAAAAAATACCAATTTTTTTTTTTTTTTTCAGTTTTTTTTCTAAGTGTCTGATCGAGAGAAGGAAAAAGAGGTGATTTTTAGCCTCTCTCGATTTTGTACTTAGAAAAAATCCAAATATATATATTTTTTTTTCCAGTTTTTTTTCTAAGTGTCTGATCGAGAGAAGGAAAAAGAGGTGATTTTTAGCCTCTCTCGATTTTGTACTTAGAAAAAATCCAAATTTTTTTTTTTTTTTTCCGTTTTTTTTCTAAGTGTCTGATCGAGAGAAGGAAAAAGAGGTGATTTTTAGCCTCTCTCGATTTTGTACTTAGAAAAAATCCAAATTTTTTTTTTTTTTTTTTCCGTTTTTTTTTCTAAGTGTCTGATCGAGAGAAGGAAAAAGAGGTGATTTTTAGCCTCTCTCGATTTTGTACTTAGAAAAAATCCAAATTTTTTTTTTTTTTTTTCCGTTTTTTTTCTAAGTGTCTGATCGAGAGAAGGAAAAAGAGGTGATTTTTAGCCTCTCTCGATTTTGTACTTAGAAAAAATCCAAATTTTTTTTTTTTTTTTTTCTTTTTTTTTCTAAGTGTCTGATCGAGAGAAGGAAAAAAAGGTGATTTTTAGCCTTTCTCGATTTTGTACTTAGAAAAAATCCAATTTTTTTTTTTTTTTTTTTCCGTTTTTTTTCTAAGTGTCTGATCGAGAGAAGGAAAAAGAGGTGATTTTTAGCCTCTCTCGATTTTGTACTTAGAAAAATTCCAATTTTTTTTTTTTTTTTTTTCCGTTTTTTTTCTAAGTGTCTGATCGAGAGAAAGAAAAAGAGGTGATTTTTAGCCTCTCTCGATTTTGTACTTAGAAAAAATCCAAAATTTTTTTTTTTTTTTTTCCGTTTTTTTTTCTAAGTGTCTGATCGAGAGAAGGAAAAAGAGGTGATTTTTAGCCTCTCTCGATTTTGTACTTAGAAAAAATCCAAAATTTTTATTTTTTTTTTTCAGTTTTTTTTCTAAGTGTCTGATCGAGAGAAGGAAAAAAAGGTGATTTTTAGCCTCTCTCGATTTTGTACTTAGAAAAAATCCAATTTTTTTTTTTTTTTTTCCGTTTTTTTTCTAAGTGTCTGATCGAGAGAAGGAAAAAGAGGTGATTTTTAGCCTCTCTCGATTTTGTACTTAGAAAAAATCCAATTTTTTTTTTTTTTTTTTTCCGTTTTTTTTCTAAGTGTCTGATCGAGAGAAGGAAAAAGAGGTGATTTTTAGCCTCTCTCGATTTTGTACTTAGAAAAATCCAAATTTTTTTTTTTTTTTTTTCCGTTTTTTTTTCTAAGTGTCTGATCGAGAGAAGGAAAAAGAGGTGATTTTTAGCCTCTCTCGATTTTGTACTTAGAAAAAATCCAATTTTTTTTTTTTTTTTTTCTTTTTTTTTTCTAAGTGTCTGATCGAGAGAAGGAAAAAAAGGTGATTTTAGCCTCTCTCGATTTTGTACTTAGAAAAAATCCAATTTTTTTTTTTTTTTTTTTTCCGTTTTTTTTCTAAGTGTCTGATCGAGAGAAGGAAAAAGAGGTGATTTTTAGCCTCTCTCGATTTTGTACTTAGAAAAAATCCAATTTTTTTTTTTTTTTTTTCCGTTTTTTTTCTAAGTGTCTGATCGAGAGAAGGAAAAAGAGGTGATTTTTAGCCTCTCTCGATTTTGTACTTAGAAAAAATCCAAAATTTTTTTTTTTTTTTTTCCGTTTTTTTTCTAAGTGTCTGATCGAGAGAAGGAAAAAGAGGTGATTTTTAGCCTCTCTCGATTTTGTACTTAGAAAAAATCCAAAATTTTTATTTTTTTTTTTCAGTTTTTTTGCTAAGTGTCTGATCGAGAGAAGGAAAAAGAGGTGATTTTTAGCCTCTCTCGATTTTGTACTTAGAAAAAATCCAAATTTTTTTTTTTTTTTTTTCCGTTTTTTTTCTAAGTGTCTGATCGAGAGAAGGAAAAAGAGGTGATTTTTAGCCTCTCTCGATTTTGTACTTAGAAAAAATCCAAATTTTTTTTTTTTTTTTTCCGTTTTTTTTCTAAGTGTCTGATCGAGAGAAGGAAAAAGAGGTGATTTTTAGCCTCTCTCGATTTTGTACTTAGAAAAAATCCAATTTTTTTTTTTTTTTTTTCATTTTTTTTTCTAAGTGTCTGATCGAGAGAAGGAAAAAGAGGTGATTTTTAGCCTCTCTCGATTTTGTACTTAGAAAAAATCCAAATTTTTTTTTTTTTTTTTTTCCGTTTTTTTTCTAAGTGTCTGATCGAGAGAAGGAAAAAGAGGTGATTTTTAGCCTCTCTCGATTTTGTACTTAGAAAAAATCCAATTTTTTTTTTTTTTTTTTCCGTTTTTTTTCTAAGTGTCTGATCGAGAGAAGGAAAAAGAGGTGATTTTTAGCCTCTCTCGATTTTGTACTTAGAAAAAATCCAATTTTTTTATTTTTTTTTCAATTTTTTTTTCTAAGTGTCTGATCGAGAGAAGGAAAAAAAGGTGATTTTTAGCCTCTCTCGATTTTGTACTTAGAAAAAATCCAAATTTTTTTTTTTTTTTTTTCCGTTTTTTTTCTAAGTGGTTGATCGAGAGAAGGAAAAAGAGGTGATTTTTAGCCTCTCTCGATTTTGTACTTAGAAAAAATCCAAATTTTTTTTTTTTTTTTTTTTCCGTTTTTTTTCTAAGTGTCTGATCGAGAGAAGGAAAAAGAGGTGATTTTTAGCCTCTCTCGATTTTGTACTTAGAAAAAATCCAAATTTTTTTTTTTTTTTTTCCGTTTTTTTTCTAAGTGTCTGATCGAGAGAAGGAAAAAGAGGTGATTTTTAGCCTCTCTCGATTTTGTACTTAGAAAAAATCCAATTTTTTTTTTTTTTTTTTTTCCGTTTTTTTTCTAAGTGTCTGATCGAGAGAAGGAAAAAGAGGTGATTTTTAGCCTCTCTCGATTTTGTACTTAGAAAAAATCCAAATATACATTTTTTTTTTCCAGTTTTTTTTCTAAGTGTCTGATCGAGAGAAGGAAAAAGAGGTGATTTTTAGCCTCTCTCGATTTTGTACTTAGAAAAAATCCAAATTTTTTTTTTTTTTTTTTTCCGTTTTTTTTCTAAGTGTCTGATCGAGAGAAGGAAAAAGAGGTGATTTTTAGCCTCTCTCGATTTTGTACTTAGAAAAAATCCAAATTTTTATTTTTTTTTTATTTTTTTTTTCTAAGTGTCTGATCGAGAGAAGGAAAAAAAGGTGATTTTTAGCCTCTCTCGATTTTGTACTTAGAAAAAATCCAAAATTTTTTTTTTTTTTTTTCCCGTTTTTTTTCTAAGTGTCTGATCGAGAGAAGGAAAAAGAGCTGATTTTTAGCCTCTCTCGATTTGTACTAAGAAAAAATCCAATTTTTTTTTTTTTTTTTCCGTTTTTTTTCTAAGTTTCTGATCGAGAGAAGGAAAAAGAGGTGATTTTTAGCCTCTCTCGATTTTGTACTTAGAAAAAATCCAAATTTTTTTTTTTTTTTTTCCGTTTTTTTTCTAAGTGTCTGATCGAGAGAAGGAAAAAGAGGTGATTTTTAGCCTCTCTCGATTTTGTACTTAGAAAAAATCCAAATTTTTTTTTTTTTTTTTTTCCGTTTTTTTTCTAAGTGTCTGATCGAGAGAAGGAAAAAGAGGTGATTTTTAGCCTCTCTCGATTTTGTACTTAGAAAAAATCCAAATTTTTTTTTTTTTTTTTTCCGTTTTTTTTCTAAGTGTCTGATCGAGAGAAGGAAAAGAGGTGATTTTTAGCCTCTCTCGATTTTGTACTTAGAAAAAATCCAAATTTTTTTTTTTTTTTTCCAGTTTTTTTTGTAAGTGTCTGATCGCGAGAAAGAAAAAGAGGTGATTTTTAGCCTCTCTCGATTTTGTACTTAGAAAAAATCAAATTTTTTTTTTTTTTTTTTCCGTTTTTTTTCTAAGTGTCTGATCGAGAGAAGGAAAAAGAGGTGATTTTTAGCCTCTCTCGATTTTGTACTTAGAAAAAATCCAATTTTTTTTTTTTTTTTTCTTTTTTTTTTCTTAGTGTCTGATCGAGAGAAGGAAAAAGAGGTGATTTTTAGCCTCTCTCGATTTTGTACTTAGAAAAAATCCAAATTTTTTTTTTTTTTTTTTCCGTTTTTTTTCTAAGTGTCTGATCGAGAGAAGGAAAAAGAGGTGATTTTTAGCCTCTCTCGATTTTGTACTTAGAAAAAATCCAAATTTTTTTATTTTTTTTTTCCGTTTTTTTTTCTTAGTGTCTGATCGAGAGAAGGAAAAAGAGGTGATTTTTAGCCTCTCTCGATTTTGTACTTAGAAAAAATACCAATTTTTTTTTTTTTTTCCGTTTTTTTTCTAAGTGTCTGATCGAGAGAAGGAAAAAGAGGTGATTTTTAGCCTCTCTCGATTTTGTACTTAGAAAAAATCCAAAATTATTATTTTTTTTTTCCGTTTTTTTTTCTAAGTGTCTGATCGAGAGAAGGAAAAAGAGGTGATTTTTAGCCTCTCTCGATTTTGTACTTAGAAAAAATCCAATTTTTTTTTTTTTTTTTTCATTTTTTTTTCTTAGTGTCTGATCGAGAGAAGGAAAAAGAGGTGATTTTTAGCCTCTCTCGATTTTGTACTTAGAAAAAATACAAATTTTTTTTTTTTCCGTTTTTTTCTAAGTGTCTGATCGAGAGAAGGAAAAAGAGGTGATTTTTAGCCTCTCTCGATTTTGTACTTAGAAAAAATCCAAAATTTTTTATTTTTTTTTTTCCGTTTTTTTTCTAAGTGTCTGATCGAGAGAAGGAAAAAGAGGTGATTTTTAGCCTCTCTCGATTTTGTACTTAGAAAAAATCCAATTTTTTTTTTTTTTTTTTTCCGTTTTTTTTCTAAGTGTCTGATCGAGAGAAGGAAAAAGAGGTGATTTTTAGCCTCTCTCGATTTTGTACTTAGAAAAAAAAAACAATTTTTTTTTTTTTTTCCGTTTTTTTTTCTAAGTGTCTGATCGAGAGAAGGAAAAAGAGGTGATTTTTAGCCTCTCTCGATTTTGTACTTAGAAAAAATACCAATTTTTTTTTTTTTTTCAGTTTTTTTTCTAAGTGTCTGATCGAGAGAAGGAAAAAGAGGTGATTTTTAGCCTCTCTCGATTTTGTACTTAGAAAAAATCCAAATATATATATATTTTTTTCCAGTTTTTTTTCTAAGTGTCTGATCGAGAGAAGGAAAAAGAGGTGATTTTTAGCCTCTCTCGATTTTGTACTTAGAAAAATCCAAAATTTTTTTTTTTTTTTTCAGTTTTTTTTCTAAGTGTCTGATCGAGAGAAGGAAAAAGAGGTGATTTTTAGCCTCTCTCGATTTTGTACTTAGAAAAAATCCAAATTTTTTTTTTTTTTTTCCGTTTTTTTTCTAAGTGTCTGATCGAGAGAAGGAAAAAGAGGTGATTTTTAGCCTCTCTCGATTTTGTACTTAGAAAAAATCCAAATTTTTTTTTTTTTTTTTCCGTTTTTTTTCTAAGTGTCTGATCGAGAGAAGGAAAAAGAGGTGATTTTTAGCCTCTCTCGATTTTGTACTTAGAAAAAATCAAAAAAATTTTTTTTTTTTTTCCGTTTTTTTTCTAAGTGTCTGATCGAGAGAAGGAAAAAGAGGTGATTTTTAGCCCCTCTCGATTTTGTACTTAGAAAAAATCCAATTTTTTTTTTTTTTTTTTCTTTTTTTTTTCTAAGTGTCTGATCGAGAGAAGGAAAAAAAGGTGATTTTTAGCCTCTCTCGATTTTGTACTTAGAAAAATCCAATTTTTTTTTTTTTTTTTTTCCGTTTTTTTTTCTAAGTGTCTGATCGAGAGAAGGAAAAAGAGGTGATTTTTAGCCTCTCTCGATTTTGTACTTAGAAAAAATCCAAATTTTTTTTTTTTTTTTTTCCGTTTTTTTTTCTAAGTGTCTGATCGAGAGAAGGAAAAAGAGGTGATTTTTAGCCTCTCTCGATTTTGTACTTAGAAAAATCCCAATTTTTTTTTTTTTTTTTCCGTTTTTTTTCTAAGTGTCTGATCGAGAGAAGGAAAAAGAGGTGATTTTTAGCCTCTCTCGATTTTGTACTTAGAAAAAATCCAAATTTATTTTTTTTTTTTTCCGTTTTTTTTCTAAGTGTCTGATCGAGAGAAGGAAAAAGAGGTGATTTTTAGCCTCTCTCGATTTTGTACTTAGAAAAATCCAAATTTTTTTTTTTTTTTTCCGTTTTTTTTCTAAGTGTCTGATCGAGAGAAGGAAAAAGAGGTGATTTTTAGCCTCTCTCGATTTTGTACTTAGAAAAAATCCAATTTTTTTTTTTTTTTTTCTTTTTTTTTTCTAAGTGTCTGATCGAGAGAAGGAAAAAAAGGTGATTTTTAGCCTCTCTCGATTTTGTACTTAGAAAAATCCAATTTTTTTTTTTTTTTTTTTCCGTTTTTTTTCTAAGTGTCTGATCGAGAGAAGGAAAAAGAGGTGATTTTTAGCCTCTCTCGATTTTGTACTTAGAAAAAATCCAATTTTTTTTTTTTTTTTTTCCGTTTTTTTTCTAAGTGTCTGATCGAGAGAAGGAAAAAGAGGTGATTTTTAGCCTCTCTCGATTTTGTACTTAGAAAAAATCCAAAATTTTTTTTTTTTTTTTCCGTTTTTTTTCTAAGTGTCTGATCGAGAGAAGGAAAAAGAGGTGATTTTTAGCCTCTCTCGATTTTGTACTTAGAAAAAATCCAAAATTTTTATTTTTTTTTTTCAGTTTTTTTTCTAAGTGTCTGATCGAGAGAAGGAAAAAGAGGTGATTTTTAGCCTCTCTCGATTTTGTACTTAGAAAAAATCCAAATTTTTTTTTTTTTTTTCCCGTTTTTTTTCTAAGTGTCTGATCGCGAGAAGGAAAAAGAGGTGATTTTTAGCCTCTCTCGATTTTGTACTTAGAAAAAATCCAATTTTTTTTTTTTTTTTTTTCGTTTTTTTTCTAAGTGTCTGATCGAGAGAAGGAAAAAGAGGTGATTTTTAGCCTCTCTCGATTTTGTACTTAGAAAAAATCCAATTTTTTTTTTTTTTTTTCATTTTTTTTTCTTAGTGTCTGATCGAGAGAAGGAAAAAGAGGTGATTTTTAGCCTCTCTCGATTTTGTACTTAGAAAAAATCCAAATTTTTTTTTTTTTTTTTCCGTTTTTTTTCTAAGTGTCTGATCGAGAGAAGGAAAAAGAGGTGATTTTTAGCCTCTCTCGATTTTGTACTTAGAAAAAATCCAAATTTTTTTTTTTTTTTTTTTCCGTTTTTTTTCTAAGTGTCTGATCGAGAGAAGAAAAAGAGGTGATTTTTAGCCTCTCTCGATTTTGTACTTAGAAAAAATCCAAATTTTTTTATTTTTTTTTTCCGTTTTTTTTCTTAGTGTCTGATCGAGAGAAGGAAAAAGAGGTGATTTTTAGCCTCTCTCGATTTTGTACTTAGAAAAAATACCAATTTTTTTTTTTTTTCCGTTTTTTTTCTAAGTGTCTGATCGAGAGAAGGAAAAAGAGGTGATTTTTAGCCTCTCTCGATTTTGTACTTAGAAAAAATACCAATTTTTTTTTTTTTTTTCAGTTTTTTTTCTAAGTGTCTGATCGAGAGAAGGAAAAAGAGGTGATTTTTAGCCTCTCTCGATTTTGTACTTAGAAAAAATCCAAATATATATATATTTTTTTCCAGTTTTTTTTCTAAGTGTCTGATCGAGAGAAGGAAAAAGAGGTGATTTTTAGCCTCTCTCGATTTTGTACTTAGAAAAAATCCAAAAATTTTTTTTTTTTTTTTCAGTTTTTTTTCTAAGTGTCTGATCGAGAGAAGGAAAAAGAGGTGATTTTTAGCCTCTCTCGATTTTGTACTTAGAAAAAATCCAAATTTTTTTTTTTTTTTTCCGTTTTTTTTCTAAGTGTCTGATCGAGAGAAGGAAAAAGAGGTGATTTTTAGCCTCTCTCGATTTTGTACTTAGAAAAAATCCAAATTTTTTTTTTTTTTTTCCGTTTTTTTTCTAAGTGTCTGATCGAGAGAAGGAAAAAGAGGTGATTTTAGCCTCTCTCGATTTTGTACTTAGAAAAAATCAAAAAAATTTTTTTTTTTTTTTCCGTTTTTTTTCTAAGTGTCTGATCGAGAGAAGGAAAAAGAGGTGATTTTTAGCCCCTCTCGATTTTGTACTTAGAAAAAATCCAATTTTTTTTTTTTTTTTTTCTTTTTTTTTTCTAAGTGTCTGATCGAGAGAAGGAAAAAAAGGTGATTTTTAGCCTCTCTCGATTTTGTACTTAGAAAAAATCCAATTTTTTTTTTTTTTTTTTTCCGTTTTTTTTCTAAGTGTCTGATCGAGAGAAGGAAAAAGAGGTGATTTTTAGCCTCTCTCGATTTTGTACTTAGAAAAAATCCAAATTTTTTTTTTTTTTTTTTCCGTTTTTTTTCTAAGTGTCTGATCGAGAGAAGGAAAAAGAGGTGATTTTTAGCCTCTCTCGATTTTGTACTTAGAAAAAATCCCAATTTTTTTTTTTTTTTTTCCGTTTTTTTTCTAAGTGTCTGATCGAGAGAAGGAAAAAGAGGTGATTTTTAGCCTCTCTCGATTTTGTACTTAGAAAAAATCCAAATTTATTTTTTTTTTTTTCCGTTTTTTTTCTAAGTGTCTGATCGAGAGAAGGAAAAAGAGGTGATTTTTAGCCTCTCTCGATTTTGTACTTAGAAAAAATCCAAATTTTTTTTTTTTTTTTTTCCGTTTTTTTTCTAAGTGTCTGATCGAGAGAAGGAAAAAGAGGTGATTTTTAGCCTCTCTCGATTTTGTACTTAGAAAAAATCCAATTTTTTTTTTTTTTTTTTCTTTTTTTTTTCTAAGTGTCTGATCGAGAGAAGGAAAAAAAGGTGATTTTTAGCCTCTCTCGATTTTGTACTTAGAAAAAATCCAATTTTTTTTTTTTTTTTTTTCCGTTTTTTTTCTAAGTGTCTGATCGAGAGAAGGAAAAAGAGGTGATTTTTAGCCTCTCTCGATTTTGTACTTAGAAAAAATCCAATTTTTTTTTTTTTTTTTTTCCGTTTTTTTTCTAAGTGTCTGATCGAGAGAAGGAAAAAGAGGTGATTTTTAGCCTCTCTCGATTTTGTACTTAGAAAAAATCCAAAATTTTTTTTTTTTTTTTCCGTTTTTTTTCTAAGTGTCTGATCGAGAGAAGGAAAAAGAGGTGATTTTTAGCCTCTCTCGATTTTGTACTTAGAAAAAATCCAAAATTTTTATTTTTTTTTTTCAGTTTTTTTTCTAAGTGTCTGATCGAGAGAAGGAAAAAGAGGTGATTTTTAGCCTCTCTCGATTTTGTACTTAGAAAAAATCCAAATTTTTTTTTTTTTTTTTTCCGTTTTTTTTCTAAGTGTCTGATCGCGAGAAGGAAAAAGAGGTGATTTTTAGCCTCTCTCGATTTTGTACTTAGAAAAAATCCAATTTTTTTTTTTTTTTTTTTTCGTTTTTTTTCTAAGTGTCTGATCGAGAGAAGGAAAAAGAGGTGATTTTTAGCCTCTCTCGATTTTGTACTTAGAAAAAATCCAATTTTTTTTTTTTTTTTTCATTTTTTTTTCTTAGTGTCTGATCGAGAGAAGGAAAAAGAGGTGATTTTTAGCCTCTCTCGATTTTGTACTTAGAAAAAATCCAAATTTTTTTTTTTTTTTTTTCCGTTTTTTTTCTAAGTGTCTGATCGAGAGAAGGAAAAAGAGGTGATTTTTAGCCTCTCTCGATTTTGTACTTAGAAAAAATCCAAATTTTTTTTTTTTTTTTTTCCGTTTTTTTTCTAAGTGTCTGATCGAGAGAAGGAAAAAGAGGTGATTTTTAGCCTCTCTCGATTTTGTACTTAGAAAAAATCCAAATTTTTTTATTTTTTTTTTCCGTTTTTTTCTTAGTGTCTGATCGAGAGAAGGAAAAAGAGGTGATTTTTAGCCTCTCTCGATTTTGTACTTAGAAAAAATACCAATTTTTTTTTTTTTTTCCGTTTTTTTCTAAGTGTCTGATCGAGAGAAGGAAAAAGAGGTGATTTTTAGCCTCTCTCGATTTTGTACTTAGAAAAAATCCAAAATTATTTTTTTTTTTTTCCGTTTTTTTTCTAAGTGTCTGATCGAGAGAAGGAAAAAGAGGTGATTTTTAGCCTCTCTCGATTTTGTACTTAGAAAAAATCCAATTTTTTTTTTTTTTTTTCATTTTTTTTTCTTAGTGTCTGATCGAGAGAAGGAAAAAGAGGTGATTTTTAGCCTCTCTCGATTTTGTACTTAGAAAAAATACAAATTTTTTTTTTTTTCCGTTTTTTTTCTAAGTGTCTGATCGAGAGAAGGAAAAAGAGGTGATTTTTAGCCTCTCTCGATTTTGTACTTAGAAAAAATCCAAATTTTTTATTTTTTTTTTCCGTTTTTTTTCTAAGTGTCTGATCGAGAGAAGGAAAAAGAGGTGATTTTTAGCCTCTCTCGATTTTGTACTTAGAAAAAATCCAATTTTTTTTTATTTTTTTTTCCGTTTTTTTTCTAAGTGTCTGATCGAGAGAAGGAAAAAGAGGTGATTTTTAGCCTCTCTCGATTTTGTACTTAGAAAAAAAAACAATTTTTTTTTTTTTTTTCCGTTTTTTTTTCTAAGTGTCTGATCGAGAGAAGGAAAAAGAGGTGATTTTTAGCCTCTCTCGATTTTGTACTTAGAAAAAATACCAATTTTTTTTTTTTTTTCAGTTTTTTTTCTAAGTGTCTGATCGAGAGAAGGAAAAAGAGGTGATTTTTAGCCTCTCTCGATTTTGTACTTAGAAAAAATCCAAATATATATATATTTTTTTCCAGTTTTTTTTCTAAGTGTCTGATCGAGAGAAGGAAAAAGAGGTGATTTTTAGCCTCTCTCGATTTTGTACTTAGAAAAAATCCAAAATTTTTTTTTTTTTTTTCAGTTTTTTTTCTAAGTGTCTGATCGAGAGAAGGAAAAAGAGGTGATTTTTAGCCTCTCTCGATTTTGTACTTAGAAAAAATCCAAATTTTTTTTTTTTTTTTTCCGTTTTTTTTCTAAGTGTCTGATCGAGAGAAGGAAAAAGAGGTGATTTTTAGCCTCTCTCGATTTTGTACTTAGAAAAAATCCAAATTTTTTTTTTTTTTTTTTCCGTTTTTTTTCTAAGTGTCTGATCGAGAGAAGGAAAAAGAGGTGATTTTTAGCCTCTCTCGATTTTGTACTTAGAAAAAATCAAAATTTTTTTTTTTTTTTTTTCCGTTTTTTTTCTAAGTGTCTGATCGAGAGAAGGAAAAAGAGGTGATTTTTAGCCCCTCTCGATTTTGTACTTAGAAAAAATCCAATTTTTTTTTTATTTTTTCTTTTTTTTTTTTCTAAGTGTCTGATCGAGAGAAGGAAAAAAAGGTGATTTTTAGCCTCTCTCGATTTTGTACTTAGAAAAAATCCAAATTTTTTTTTTTTTTTCCGTTTTTTTTCTAAGTGTCTGATCGAGAGAAGGAAAAAGAGGTGATTTTTAGCCTCTCTCGATTTTGTACTTAGAAAAAATCCAAATTTTTTTTTTTTTTTTTTTCCGTTTTTTTTCTAAGTGTCTGATCGAGAGAAGGAAAAAGAGGTGATTTTTAGCCTCTCTCGATTTTGTACTTAGAAAAAATCCCAATTTTTTTTTTTTTTTTTCCGTTTTTTTTCTAAGTGTCTGATCGAGAGAAGGAAAAAGAGGTGATTTTTAGCCTCTCTCGATTTTGTACTTAGAAAAAATCCAAATTTATTTTTTTTTTTTTTCCGTTTTTTTTCTAAGTGTCTGATCGAGAGAAGGAAAAAGAGGTGATTTTTAGCCTCTCTCGATTTTGTACTTAGAAAAAATCCAAATTTTTTTTTTTTTTTTTTCCGTTTTTTTTCTAAGTGTCTGATCGAGAGAAGGAAAAAGAGGTGATTTTAGCCTCTCTCGATTTTGTACTTAGAAAAAATCCAAATTTTTTTTTTTTTTTTTTCCGTTTTTTTTCTACGTGTCTGATCGAGAGAAGGAAAAAGAGGTGATTTTTAGCCTCTCTCGATTTTGTACTTAGAAAAAATCCAATTTTTTTTTTTTTTTTCTTTTTTTTTTCTAAGTGTCTGATCGAGAGAAGGAAAAAAAGGTGATTTTTAGCCTCTCTCGATTTTGTACTTAGAAAAAATCCAATTTTTTTTTTTTTTTTTTTCCGTTTTTTTTCTAAGTGTCTGATCGAGAGAAGGAAAAAGAGGTGATTTTTAGCCTCTCTCGATTTTGTACTTAGAAAAAATCCAATTTTTTTTTTTTTTTTTTTCCGTTTTTTTTCTAAGTGTCTGATCGAGAGAAGGAAAAGAGGTGATTTTTAGCCTCTCTCGATTTTGTACTTAGAAAAAATCCAAAATTTTTTTTTTTTTTTTTCCGTTTTTTTTCTAAGTGTCTGATCGAGAGAAGGAAAAAGAGGTGATTTTTAGCCTCTCTCGATTTTGTACTTAGAAAAAATCCAAAATTTTTATTTTTTTTTTTCAGTTTTTTTTCTAAGTGTCTGATCGAGAGAAGGAAAAAGAGGTGATTTTTAGCCTCTCTCGATTTTGTACTTAGAAAAAATCCAAATTTTTTTTTTTTTTTTTCCGTTTTTTTTCTAAGTGTCTGATCGCGAGAAGGAAAAAGAGGTGATTTTTAGCCTCTCTCGATTTTGTACTTAGAAAAAATCCAATTTTTTTTTTTTTTTTTTCGTTTTTTTTCTAAGTGTCTGATCGAGAGAAGGAAAAAGAGGTGATTTTTAGCCTCTCTCGATTTTGTACTTAGAAAAAATCCAATTTTTTTTTTTTTTTTTTCATTTTTTTTTCTTAGTGTCTGATCGAGAGAAGGAAAAAGAGGTGATTTTTAGCCTCTCTCGATTTTGTACTTAGAAAAAATCCAAATTTTTTTTTTTTTTTTTTCCGTTTTTTTTCTAAGTGTCTGATCGAGAGAAGGAAAAAGAGGTGATTTTTAGCCTCTCTCGATTTTGTACTTAGAAAAAATCCAAATTTTTATTTTTTTTTTTCCGTTTTTTTTCTAAGTGTCTGATCGAGAGAAGGAAAAAGAGGTGATTTTTAGCCTCTCTCGATTTTGTACTTAGAAAAAATCCAATTTTTTTTTTTTTTTTGGTTTTTTTTCCGATTTTTTTTCTAAGTGTCTGATCGAGAGAAGGAAAAAGAGGTGATTTTAAGCCTCTCTCGATTTTGTACTTAGAAAAAATCCAAATTTATTTTCATTTTTTTTCCGTTTTTTTTCTAAGTGTCTGATCGAGAGAAGGAGTAAGAGGTGATTTTTAGCCTCTCTCGATTTTGTACTTAGAAAAAATCCAAATTTTTTTTTTTTTTTTTTCCGTTTTTTTTCTAACTGTCTGATCGAGAGAAGGAAAAAGAGGTGATTTTTAGCCTCTCTCGATTTTGTACTTAGAAAAAATACCAATTTTTTTTTTTTTTTCCAGTTTTTTTTCTAAGTGTCTGATCGAGAGAAGGAAAAAGAGGTGATTTTTAGCCTCTCTCGATTTTGTACTTAGAAAAAATCCAAATTTTTTTTATTTTTTTTTCAGTTTTTTTTCTAAGTGTCTGATCGAGAGAAGGAAAAAGAGGTGATTTTTAGCCTCTCTCGATTTTGTACTTAGAAAAAATCCAAATTTTTTATTTTTTTTTTCCGTTTTTTTTCTAAGTGTCTGATCGAGAGAAGGAAAAAGAGGTGATTTTTAGCCTCTCTCGATTTTGTGCTTAGAAAAAATCCAAATTTTTTTTTTTTTTTTTTCCGTTTTTTTTCTAAGTGTCTGATCGAGAGAAGGAAAAAGAGGTGATTTTTAGCCTCTCTCGATTTTGTACTTAGAAAAAATCCAAATTATTTTTTTTTTTTTCCGTTTTTTTTCTAAGTGTCTGATCGAGAGAAGGAAAAAGAGGTGATTTTTAGCCTCTCTCGATTTTGTACTTAGAAAAAATCCAATTTTATTTTTTTTTTTTTTCCGTTTTTTTTCTAAGTGTCTGATCGAGAGAAGGAAAAAGAGGTGATTTTTAGCCTCTCTCGATTTTGTACTTAGAAAAAATCCAAATATACATTTTTTTTTTTCCAGTTTTTTTTCTAAGTGTCTGATCGAGAGAAGGAAAAAGAGGTGATTTTTAGCCTCTCTCGATTTTGTACTTAGAAAAAATCCAAATTTTTATTTTTTTTTTTATTTTTTTTTTCTAAGTGTCTGATCGAGAGAAGGAAAAAAAGGTGATTTTTAGCCTCTCTCGATTTTGTACTTAGAAAAAATCCAAATTTTTTTTTTTTTTTTTTCCGTTTTTTTTCTAAGTGTCTGATCGAGAGAAGGAAAAAGAGGTGATTTTTAGCCTCTCTCGATTTTGTACTTAGAAAAAATCCAAATTTTTTTTTTTTTTTTTTCCGTTTTTTTTCTAAGTGTCTGATCGAGAGAAGGAAAAAGAGGTGATTTTTAGCCTCTCTCGATTTTGTACTTAGAAAAAATCCAAATTTTTTTTTTTTTTTTTCCGTTTTTTTTCTAAGTGTCTGATCGAGAGAAGGAAAAAGAGGTGATTTTTAGCCTCTCTCGATTTTGTACTGAGAAAAAATCCAAATTTTTTTTTTTTTTTTTCCAGTTTTTTTTGTAAGTGTCTGATCGCGAGAAGGAAAAAGAGGTGATTTTTAGCCTCTCTCGATTTTGTACTTAGAAAAAATCCAAATTTTTTTTTTTTTTTTTTTCCGTTTTTTTTCTAAGTGTCTGATCGAGAGAAGGAAAAAGAGGTGATTTTTAGCCTCTCTCGATTTTGTACTTAGAAAAAATCCAATTTTTTTTTTTTTTTTTTCATTTTTTTTTCTTAGTGTCTGATCGAGAGAAGGAAAAAGAGGTGATTTTTAGCCTCTCTCGATTTTGTACTTAGAAAAAATCCAAATTTTTTTTTTTTTTTTTCCGTTTTTTTTCTAAGTGTCTGATCGAGAGAAGGAAAAAGAGGTGATTTTTAGCCTCTCTCGATTTTGTACTTAGAAAAAATCCAAATTTTTTTATTTTTTTTTTCCGTTTTTTTTCTTAGTGTCTGATCGAGAGAAGGAAAAAGAGGTGATTTTTAGCCTCTCTCGATTTTGTACTTAGAAAAAATACCAATTTTTTTTTTTTTTTTCCGTTTTTTTTCTAAGTGTCTGATCGAGAGAAGGAAAAAGAGGTGATTTTTAGCCTCTCTCGATTTTGTACTTAGAAAAAATCCAAATTTTTTTTTTTTTTTTTCCGTTTTTTTTCTAAGTGTCTGATCGAGAGAAGGAAAAAGAGGTGATTTTTAGCCTCTCTCGATTTTGTACTGAGAAAAAATCCAAATTTTTTTTTTTTTTTTTCCAGTTTTTTTTGTAAGTGTCTGATCGCGAGAAGGAAAAAGAGGTGATTTTTAGCCTCTCTCGATTTTGTACTTAGAAAAAATCCAAATTTTTTTTTTTTTTTTTTCCGTTTTTTTTCTAAGTGTCTGATCGAGAGAAGGAAAAAGAGGTGATTTTTAGCCTCTCTCGATTTTGTACTTAGAAAAAATCCAATTTTTTTTTTTTTTTTTTCATTTTTTTTTCTTAGTGTCTGATCGAGAGAAGGAAAAAGAGGTGATTTTTAGCCCCTCTCGATTTTGTACTTAGAAAAAATCCAAATTTTTTTTTTTTTTTTTCCGTTTTTTTTCTAAGTGTCTGATCGAGAGAAGGAAAAAGAGGTGATTTTTAGCCTCTCTCGATTTTGTACTTAGAAAAAATCCAAATTTTTTTATTTTTTTTTTCCGTTTTTTTTCTTAGTGTCTGATCGAGAGAAGGAAAAAGAGGTGATTTTTAGCCTCTCTCGATTTTGTACTTAGAAAAAATACCAATTTTTTTTTTTTTTTTCAGTTTTTTTTCTAAGTGTCTGATCGAGAGAAGGAAAAAGAGGTGATTTTTAGCCTCTCTCGATTTTGTACTTAGAAAAAATCCAAAATTTTTTTTTTTTTTTTCCGTTTTTTTTCTAAGTGTCTGATCGAGAGAAGGAAAAAGAGGTGATTTTTAGCCTCTCTCGATTTTGTACTTAGAAAAAATCCAAATTTTTTTTTTTTTTTTTTCATTTTTTTTTCTAAGTGTCTGATCGAGAGAAGGAAAAAGAGGTGATTTTTAGCCTCTCTCGATTTTGTACTTAGAAAAAATCCAATTTTTTTTTTTTTTTTTTCCGTTTTTTTTCTAAGTGTCTGATCGAGAGAAGGAAAAAGAGGTGATTTTTAGCCTCTCTCGATTTTGTACTTAGAAAAAATCCAAAATTTATTTTTTTTTTTTTCCGTTTTTTTTCTAAGTGTCTGATCGAGAGAAGGAAAAAGAGGTGATTTTTAGCCTCTCTCGATTTTGTACTTAGAAAAAATACAAAATTTTTATTTTTTTTTTTCAGTTTTTTTTCTAAGTGTCTGATCGAGAGAAGGAAAAAGAGGTGATTTTTAGCCTCTCTCGATTTTGTACTTAGAAAAAATCCAAATTTTTTTTTTTTTTTTTTCCGTTTTTTTTCTAAGTGTCTGATCGCGAGAAGGAAAAAGAGGTGATTTTTAGCCTCTCTCGATTTTGTACTTAGAAAAAATCCAAATTTTTTTTTTTTTTTTTTTCGTTTTTTTTCTAAGTGTCTGATCGAGAGAAGGAAAAAGAGGTGATTTTTAGCCTCTCTCGATTTTGTACTTAGAAAAAATCCAATTTTTTTTTTTTTTTTTCATTTTTTTTTCTTAGTGTCTGATCGAGAGAAGGAAAAAGAGGTGATTTTTAGCCTCTCTCGATTTTGTACTTAGAAAAAATCCAAATTTATTTTTTTTTTTTTCCGTTTTTTTTCTAAGTGTCTGATCGAGAGAAGGAGTAAGAGGTGATTTTTAGCCTCTCTCGATTTTGTACTTAGAAAAAATCCAAATTTTTTTTTTTTTTTTTTCCGTTTTTTTTCTAACTGTCTGATCGAGAGAAGGAAAAAGAGGTGATTTTTAGCCTCTCTCGATTTTGTACTTAGAAAAAATACCAATTTTTTTTTTTTTTTCCAGTTTTTTTTCTAAGTGTCTGATCGAGAGAAGGAAAAAGAGGTGATTTTTAGCCTCTCTCGATTTTGTACTTAGAAAAAATCCAAATTTTTTTTATTTTTTTTTCAGTTTTTTTTCTAAGTGTCTGATCGAGAGAAGGAAAAAGAGGTGATTTTTAGCCTCTCTCGATTTTGTACTTAGAAAAAATCCAAATTTTTTTTTTTTTTTTTCCGTTTTTTTTCTAAGTGTCTGATCGAGAGAAGGAAAAAGAGGTGATTTTTAGCCTCTCTCGATTTTGTACTTAGAAAAAATCCAAATTTTTTTTTTTTTTTTTTCCGTTTTTTTTCTAAGTGTCTGATCGAGAGAAGGAAAAAGAGGTGATTTTTAGCCTCTCTCGATTTTGTACTTAGAAAAAATCCAAATTTTTTTTTTTTTTTTCCGTTTTTTTTCTAAGTGTCTGATCGAGAGAAGGAAAAAGAGGTGATTTTTAGCCTCTCTCGATTCTGTACTTAGAAAAAATCCAATTTTTTTTTTTTTTTTTTCATTTTTTTTCTAAGTGTCTGATCGAGAGAAGGAAAAAGAGGTGATTTTTAGCCTCTCTCGATTTTGTACTTAGAAAAAATCCAAATTTTTTTTTTTTTTTTTTTCCGTTTTTTTTCTAAGTGTCTGATCGAGAGAAGGAAAAAGAGGTGATTTTTAGCCTCTCTCGATTTTGTACTTAGAAAAAATCCAATTTTTTTATTTTTTTTTCAATTTTTTTTTCTAAGTGTCTGATCGAGAGAAGGAAAAAAAGGTGATTTTTAGCCTCTCTCGATTTTGTACTTAGAAAAAATCCCAATTTTTTTTTTTTTTTTTCCGTTTTTTTTCTAAGTGTCTGATCGAGAGAAGGAAAAAGAGGTGATTTTTAGCCTCTCTCGATTTTGTACTTAGAAAAAATCCAAATTTTTTTTTTTTTTTTTTTCCGTTTTTTTTCTAAGTGTCTGATCGAGAGAAGGAAAAAGAGGTGATTTTTAGCCTCTCTCGATTTTGTACTTAGAAAAAATCCAAATTTTTTTTTTTTTTTTTCCGTTTTTTTTCTAAGTGTCTGATCGAGAGAAGGAAAAAGAGGTGATTTTTAGCCTCTCTCGATTTTGTACTTAGAAAAAATCCAATTTTTTTTTTTTTTTTTTTCCGTTTTTTTTCTAAGTGTCTGATCGAGAGAAGGAAAAAGAGGTGATTTTTAGCCTCTCTCGATTTTGTACTTAGAAAAAATCCAAATATACATTTTTTTTTTCCAGTTTTTTTTCTAAGTGTCTGATCGAGAGAAGGAAAAAGAGGTGATTTTTAGCCTCTCTCGATTTTGTACTTAGAAAAAATCCAAATTTTTATTTTTTTTTTTATTTTTTTTTTCTAAGTGTCTGATCGAGAGAAGGAAAAAAAGGTGATTTTTAGCTTCTCTCGATTTTGTACTTAGAAAAAATCCAAATTTTTATTTTTTTTTTTCCCGTTTTTTTTCTAAGTGTCTGATCGAGAGAAGGAAAAAGAGGTGATTTTTAGCCTCTCTCGATTTTGTACTAAGAAAAAATCCAAATTTTTTTTTTTTTTTTCCGTTTTTTTTCTAAGTGTCTGATCGAGAGAAGGAAAAAGAGGTGATTTTTAGCCTCTCTCGATTTTGTACTTAGAAAAAATCCAAATTTTTTTTTTTTTTTTTCCGTTTTTTTTCTAAGTGTCTGATCGAGAGAAGGAAAAAGAGGTGATTTTTAGCCTCTCTCGATTTTGTACTTAGAAAAAATCCAAATATACATTTTTTTTTTCCAGTTTTTTTTCTAAGTGTCTGATCGAGAGAAGGAAAAAGAGGTGATTTTTAGCCTCTCTCGATTTTGTACTTAGAAAAAATCCAAATTTTTATTTTTTTTTTTATTTTTTTTTCTAAGTGTCTGATCGAGAGAAGGAAAAAAAGGTGATTTTTAGCTTCTCTCGATTTTGTACTTAGAAAAAATCCAAATTTTTTTTTTTTTTTTTCCCGTTTTTTTTCTAAGTGTCTGATCGAGAGAAGGAAAAAGAGGTGATTTTTAGCCTCTCTCGATTTTGTACTAAGAAAAAATCCAAATTTTTTTTTTTTTTTTCCGTTTTTTTTCTAAGTGTCTGATCGAGAGAAGGAAAAAGAGGTGATTTTTAGCCTCTCTCGATTTTGTACTTAGAAAAAATCCAAATTTTTTTTTTTTTTTTTCCGTTTTTTTTCTAAGTGTCTGATCGAGAGAAGGAAAAAGAGGTGATTTTTAGCCTCTCTCGATTTTGTACTTAGAAAAAATCCAATTTTTTTTTTTTTTTTTCCCGTTTTTTTTCTAAGTGTCTGATCGAGAGAAGGAAAAAGAGGTGATTTTTAGCCTCTCTCGATTTTGTACTTAGAAAAAATCCAAATTTTTTTTTTTTTTTTTTTCCGTTTTTTTTCTAAGTGTCTGATCGAGAGAAGGAAAAAGAGGTGATTTTTAGCCTCTCTCGATTTTGTACTTAGGAAAAATCCAAATTTTTTTTTTTTTTTTTTCCGTTTTTTTTCAAAGTGTCTGATCGAGAGAAGGAAAAAGAGGTGATTTTTAGCCTCTCTCGATTTTGTACTTAGAAAAAATCCAAATTTTTTTTTTTTTTTTTTCCGTTTTTTTTCTAAGTGTCTGATCGAGAGAAGGAAAAAGAGGTGATTTTTAGCCTCTCTCGATTTTGTACTTAGAAAAAATCCAAATATACATTTTTTTTTTCCAGTTTTTTTTCTAAGTGTCTGATCGAGAGAAGGAAAAAGAGGTGATTTTTAGCCTCTCTCGATTTTGTACTTAGAAAAAATCCAAATTTTTATTTTTTTTTTTATTTTTTTTTCTAAGTGTCTGATCGAGAGAAGGAAAAAAAGGTGATTTTTAGCTTCTCTCGATTTTGTACTTAGAAAAAATCCAAATTTTTTTTTTTTTTTTCCCGTTTTTTTTTCTAAGTGTCTGATCGAGAGAAGGAAAAAGAGGTGATTTTTAGCCTCTCTCGATTTTGTACTAAGAAAAAATCCAATTTTTTTTTTTTTTTTTCCGTTTTTTTTCTAAGTGTCTGATCGAGAGAAGGAAAAAGAGGTGATTTTTAGCCTCTCTCGATTTTGTACTTAGAAAAAATCCAAATTTTTTTTTTTTTTTTTCCGTTTTTTTTCTAAGTGTCTGATCGAGAGAAGGAAAAAGAGGTGATTTTTAGCCTCTCTCGATTTTGTACTTAGAAAAAATCCAAATTTTTTTTTTTTTTTTTCCGTTTTTTTTCTAAGTGTCTGATCGAGAGAAGGAAAAAGAGGTGATTTTTAGCCTCTCTCGATTTTGTACTTAGAAAAAATCCAAATTTTTTTTTTTTTTTTTTTCCGTTTTTTTTCTAAGTGTCTGATCGAGAGAAGGAAAAAGAGGTGATTTTTAGCCTCTCTCGATTTTGTACTTAGAAAAAATCCAAATTTTTTTTTTTTTTTTTCCAGTTTTTTTTGTAAGTGTCTGATCGCGAGAAGGAAAAAGAGGTGATTTTTAGCCTCTCTCGATTTTGTACTTAGTAGTTGTCGAGTGACCTGACTGGGATTGAACCCAGAAACCTTTGATTGAGAGGTAGCTGTTTAACCATTCAGCCACCCTTACTCTATTTGTTGCCAGATTTCCGGGCCCCAATGACATATATAATTGAGAACTGTCTCAGTAAACTTTCATTTAAAAGATCAATTGCTCTGAGTGGATATTTAGTAGTTGTAGAGTGACCTGACTGGGATTGAACCCAGAACCCTTTGATTGGGAGGTAGCTGTTTAACCCTTCAGCTATCTTTTGTCTTCTAGAATAAAGTTTTAGGGCCCCAATGAAACATTTAATTGAGAACCTGTCTCAGTAAACTATGATATAAAACTGTAAGTGGGACTTGAACCCAGTACCCCTTGGTTAACAGTATTGATGTTACCCACTGAGCTACCTTGGGTTTTCTTAAGACCAGATTTAATGGTGAACCTGTGTCTGTAAACTATGATAGAGATGTGATAAAACACTGTCCACAACACTTTCTCCCATGACTCCTCTGGATCATCCAAATGGTCATTGGCAAACTTAAGACGGGCCTTAACATGTTCTGGTTTAAGCAGGGGAACCTTCCGTGCCATGCATGATTTCAAACCATGACGTTATTACCAACAGTGACCATGGAAACAGTGGTCCCAGCTCTTTTCAGGTCATTGACCAAGTCCTGCCGTGTAGTCCTGGGCTGATTCCTCACCTTTCTTAGCATCATTGAGACCCCACCAGGTGATATCTTGCATGGGGCTCCACTCCCATTGAGATTGACCGTCATGTTTAGCTTCTTCCATTTTCTAATGATTGCTCCAACAGTGGACCTTTTTTCACCAAGCTGCTTGGCAATTTCTCCGTAGCCCTTTCCATCCTTGTGGAGTTGTACAATTTTGTCTCTGGTGTCTTTGGACAGCTCTTTGCTCTTAGCCATGCTGAATGTTTGGCTCTTACTGATTGGACAGGTGTCTTTATGCAGCTAACCACCTCACACAGGTGCATCTGATTCAGGATAATACAGTGGAATGGAGGTGTTACAAAACACTAATCAAAGATCTTGTTTGACAAGAGCACTGTACTGGGAAAAATGCAGGTCAAAGATCCTTTCTGTGACAGGAGCACTCTTTTGTTTTAAATACATGTTACAAAACACAAATCAAAGATCATTGATCTGACTGGGAATGAACGCAGAACCCTATGATTGGGAGCTAGCTGTTTAACCATTCAGCTATCCTTAGTCTTTTTGTTACTAGATTTTGGGCCCCAATAACATATATAATTGAGAACCTTTAAACTATCATACAAAAGATTTATTCCTCTGACTAGATCTTTACTACCTTCAGAGTGACCTGACTGGGATTTGAACCCAGAACCCTTTGATTGGGAGCTAGCTGCTTTAACCATTCAGCTATCTGTGGTCTTCTTGAAAGGAGATTTCCGTCCCCAATGACATATTTAGTTGAGAACCTGTCTCAGTAAACTATGATATAAAAGAGTAATTTTTCTGACTGGATCTTTCCTAGTCACCAAACGATCTGACTGGGATTTGAACCCAGTCCCATTTGATTGGGCACTAGCTGCTTTAGAAAAAAAACGGAGAAAAAAAAAATAAATTCTTGGATTTTTTCTAAGTACCAAATCGAAAGAGGGTAAAAAGCACCTCTTTTTACCTTCTCTCGATCAGACACTTAGAAAAAAAACGGAGAGAAAAAAAAAATTATTGGATTTTTTCTGAGTACCAAATCGAAAGAGGGTAAAAAGCACCTCTTTTTACCTTCTCTCGATGAGACACTTAGAATAAAAACGGGGGGGGGGGGGAATTCTTGGATTTTTTCTAAGTACCAAATCGAAAGAGGGTAAAAAGCACCTCTTTTTACCTTCTCTCGATCAGACACTTAGCAAAAAAACGGGAAAAAAAAAAAATTATTGGATTTTTTCTAAGTACCAAATCGAAAGAGGGTAATAAGCACCTCTTTTTACCTTCTCTCGATCAGACACTTAGAAAAAAAACGGGGGGGAAAAAAAATTTGGATTTTTTCTGAGTACCAAATCGAAAGAGGGTAAAAAGCACCTCTTTTTACCTTCTCCCGATCAGACACTTAGAAAAAAAACGGACAAAAAAAAAAAAAGTATTGGATTTTTTCTAAGTACCAAATCAAAAGAGGGTAAAAAGCACCTCTTTTTACCTTCTCTCGATCAGACAGTTAGAAAAAAAACGGGGGGGGAGGGGAAATGGATTTTTTCTGAGTACCAAATCGAAAGAGGGTAAAAAGCACCTCTTTTTACCTTCTCTCGATCAGACACTTAGAAAAAAAACGGGAAAAAAAATTTAAAAATTGGATTTTTTCTGAGTACCAAATCGAAAGAGGGTAAAAAGCACCTCTTTTTACCTTCTCTCGATCAGACACTTAGAAAAAAAACGGAGAAAAAAAAAAAAAAAGTATTGGATTTTTTCTAAGTACCAAATCGAAAGAGGGTAAAAAGCACCTCTTTTTACCTTCTCTCGATCAGACACTTAGAAAAAAAACGGAGGAAAAAAAAAAAAAAGTATTGGATTTTTTCTAAGTACCAAATCGAAAGAGGGTAAAAAGCACCTCTTTTTACCTTCTTTCGATCAGACACTTTAAAAAAAAACGGGAAAAAATATATATATATTGGATTTTTTCTAAGTACCAAATCGAAAGAGGGTAAAAAGCACCTCTTTTTACCTTCTCTCGATCAGACACTTAGAAAAAAAACGGAGGAAAAAAAAAATTTGGATTTTTTTCTAAGTACCAAATCGACAGAGGGTAAAAAGCACCTCTTTTTACCTTCTCTCGATGAGACACTTAGAAAAAAAACGGGGAGAAAAAAAAAATTCTTGCATTTTTTTCTAAGTACCAAATCGAAAGAGGGTAAAAAGCACCTCTTTTTACCTTCTCTCGATCAGACACTTTAAAAAAAAACGGAGAAAAAAAAAATCTTGGATTTTTTTCTGAGTACCAAACCGAAAGAGGGTAAAAAGCAACTCTTTTTACCTTCTTTCGATCAGACACTTAGAAAAAAAACCGAGGAAAAAAAAAAAATTTGGATTTTTTTCTAAGTACCAAATCGACAGAGGGTAAAAAGCACCTCTTTTTACCTTCTCTCGATCAGACACTTAGCAAAAAAACGTAGGAAAAAATAATAATTCTTGGATTTTTTCTAAGTACCAAATCGAAAGAGGGTGAAAAACACCTCTTTTTACCTTCTTTCGATCAGACACTTAGAAAAAAACGGAGAAAAAAAAAATTCTTGGATATTTTTTAAGTACCAAATCGAAAGAGGGTAAAAAGCACCTCTTTTTACCTTCTCTCGATCAGACACTTAGAAAAAAAACGTGAAAAAAAAAAAAAAAAATCTTGGATTTTTTCTAAGTACCAAATCGAAAGAGGGTAAAAAGCACCTCTTTTTACCTTCTCTCGATCAGACACTTAGAAAAAAAACGGGGGAAAAAATTAAAAAATTGGATTTTTTCTGAGTACCAAATCGAAATAGGGTAAAAAGCACCTCTTTTTACCTTCTCTCGATCAGACACTTAGAAAAAAAACGGAGAAAAAAAAATTTGGATTTTTTTCTAAGTACCAAATCGAAAGAGGGTAAAAAGCACCTCTTTTTACCTTCTCTCGATTAGACACTTAGAAAAAAAACGGGGGGGGGGGGGAAATGTGGATTTTTTTCTAAGTACCAAATCGAAAGAGGGTAAAAAGCACCTCTTTTTACCTTCTCTCGATTAGACACTTAGAAAAAAAAAGGGAAAATTTAAAAAAAATTCTTGGATTTTTTCTAAGTACCAAATCGAAGGAGGGTAAAAAGCACCTCTTTTTACCTTCTCTCGATCAGACACTTAGAAAAAAAAGGAGAAAAAAAAATCGGATTTTTTTCTAAGTACCAAATCGAAAGAGGGTAAAAAGCACCTCTTTTTACCTTCTCTCGATCAGACACTTAGAAAAAAAACAGGGAAAAAAACCCAAAAAAATTGGATTTTTTCTAAGTACCAAATCGAAAGAGCGTAAAAAGCACCTCTTTTTACCTTCTTTCGATCAGACAGTTACAAAAAAAACGGAAAAAAAACAAAAACAAGTTGGATTTTTTCTGAGTACCAAATCAAAAGAGGGTAAAAAGCACCTCTTTTTACCTTCTCTCGATCAGACACTTAGAAAAAAAACGGAGAAAAAAAAAAAAAAAGTATTGGATTTTTTCTAAGTACCAAATCGAAAGAGGGTAATAAGCACCTCTTTTTACCTTCTCTCGATCAGACACTTAGAAAAAAAACGGGGGGAAAAAAAAATTGATTTTTTCTGAGTACCAAATCGAAAGAGGGTAAAAAGCACCTCTTTTTACCTTCTCTCAATCAGACACTTAGAAAAAAAACGGAGAAAAAAAAAAAGTATTGGATTTTTTCTAAGTACCAAATCGAAAGAGGGTAAAAAGCACCTCTTTTTACCTTTTCTCGATCAGACACTTAGAAAAAAAACGGGGGGGAAAAAAAAAAAAGATTTTTTCTGAGTACCAAATCGAAAGAGGGTAAAAAGCACCTCTTTTTACCTTCTCTCGATCAGACACTTAGAAAAAAAACGGAGGGAAAAAAAAAAAAGTATTGGATTTTTTCTAAGTACCAAATCGAAAGAGGGTAAAAAGCACCTCTTTTTACCTTCTTTCGATCAGACACTTTAAAAAAAAACGGGAAAAAATATATATATATTGGATTTTTTCTAAGTACCAAATCGAAAGAGGGTAAAAAGCACCTCTTTTTACCTTCTCTCGATCAGACACTTAGAAAAAAAACGGAGGAAAAAAAAATGTTGGATTTTTTTCTAAGTACCAAATCGACAGAGGGTAAAAAGCACCTCTTTTTACCTTCTCTCGATGAGACACTTAGAAAAAAAACGGGGAGAAAAAAAAAATTCTTGCATTTTTTTCTAAGTACCAAATCGAAAGAGGGTAAAAAGCACCTCTTTTTACCTTCTCTCGATCAGACACTTAGAAAAAAAACGGAGAAAAAAAAAAATCTTGGATTTTTTTCTGAGTACCAAACCGAAAGAGGGTAAAAAGCAACTCTTTTTACCTTCTTTCGATCAGACACTTAGAAAAAAAACCGAGGAAAAAAAAAAAATTGGATTTTTTTCTAAGTACCAAATCGACAGAGGGTAAAAAGCACCTCTTTTTACCTTCTCTCGATCAGACACTTAGCAAAAAAAACGTAGGAAAAAAAAATAATTCTTGGATTTTTTCTAAGTACCAAATCGAAAGAGGGTAAAAAACACCTCTTTTTACCTTCTTTCGATCAGACACTTAGAAAAAAACGGAGAAAAAAAAAAATTCTTGGATATTTTTTAAGTACCAAATCGAAAGAGGGTAAAAAGCACCTCTTTTTACCTTCTCTCATCAGACACTTAGAAAAAAAACGGGGGGGAAAAAAAAAAAAAAAGATTTTTTCTGAGTACCAAATCGAAAGAGGGTAAAAAGCACCTCTTTTTACCTTCTCTCGATCAGACACTTAGAAAAAAAACGGAGGAAAAAAAAAAAAAAGTATTGGATTTTTTCTAAGTACCAAATCGAAAGAGGGTAAAAAGCACCTCTTTTTACCTTCTTTCGATCAGACACTTTAAAAAAAAACGGGAAAAAATATATATATATTGGATTTTTTCTAAGTACCAAATCGAAAGAGGGTAAAAAGCACCTCTTTTTACCTTCTCTCGATCAGACACTTAGAAAAAAAACGGAGGAAAAAAAAAATTTGGATTTTTTTCTAAGTACCAAATCGACAGAGGGTAAAAAGCACCTCTTTTTACCTTCTCTCGATGAGACACTTAGAAAAAAAACGGGGAGAAAAAAAAATTCTTGCATTTTTTTCTAAGTACCAAATCGAAAGAGGGTAAAAAGCACCTCTTTTTACCTTCTCTCGATCAGACACTTAGAAAAAAACGGAGAAAAAAAAATCTTGGATTTTTTTCTGAGTACCAAACCGAAAGAGGGTAAAAAGCAACTCTTTTTACCTTCTTTCGATCAGACACTTAGAAAAAAAACCGACGAAAAAAAAAAAAAATTGGATTTTTTTCTAAGTACCAAATCGACAGAGGGTAAAAAGCACCTCTTTTTACCTTCTCTCGATCAGACACTTAGCAAAAAAAACGTAGGAAAAAAAAAAATTCTTGGATTTTTTCTAAGTACCAAATCGAAAGAGGGTAAAAAACACCTCTTTTTACCTTCTTTCGATCAGACACTTAGAAAAAAACGGAGAAAAAAAAAATTCTTGGATATTTTTTAAGTACCAAATCGAAAGAGGGTAAAAAGCACCTATTTTTACCTTCTCTCATCAGACACTTAGAAAAAAAACGGGGGGGGGGGGAAATTCTTGGATTTTTTCTAAGTACCAAATCGAAAGAGGGTAAAAAGCACCTCTTTTTACCTTCTTTCGATCAGACACTTAGAAAAAAAACGGAGGAAAAAAAAAATTGATTTTTTTCTAAGTACCAAATCGAAAGAGGGTAAAAAGCACCTCTTTTTACCTTCTCTCGATCAGACACTTGGAAAAAAACGGAGAAAAAAAAAAGTTGGATTTTTTCTAAGTACCAAATCGAAAGAGGGTAAAAAGCACCTCTTTTTACCTTCTCTCGATCAGACACTTAGAAAAAAAAACAGAGAAAAAAAAAAGTATTGGATTTTTTCTAAGTACCAAATCGAAAGAGGGTAAAAAGCACCTCTTTTTACCTTCTCTCATCAGACACTTAGAAAAAAAACGGAGGAAAAAAAAAAAAATTCTTGGATTTTTTCTAAGTACCAAATCGAAAGAGGGTAAAGACCACCTCTTTTTACCTTCTCTCGATCAGACACTTTGAAAAAAAACGGAGAAAAAAAAAAAAGTATTGGATTTTTTCTAAGTACCAAATCGAAAGAGGGTAAAAAGCACCTCTTTTTACCTTCTCTCATCAGACACTTAGAAAAAAAACGGGGGGAAAAATAATAATTCTTGGATTTTTTCTAAGTACCAAATCGAAAGAGGGTAAAAAGCACCTCTTTTTACCTTCTCTCATCAGACACTTAGAAAAAAAACGGAGGAAAAAAAAAAAAATTCTTGGATTTTTTCTAAGTACCAAATCGAAAGAGGGTAAAAAGCACCTCTTTTTACCTTCTTTCGATCAGACACTTAGAAAAAAAACGGAGGAAAAAAAAAATTTGATTTTTTTCTAAGTACCAAATCGAAAGAGGGTAAAAAGCACCTCTTTTTACCTTCTCTCGATCAGACACTTGGAAAAAAACGGAGAAAAAAAAAAGTTGGATTTTTTCTAAGTACCAAATCGAAAGAGGTTAAAAAGCATCTCTTTTTACCTTCTCTCGATCAGACACTTAGAAAAAAAACGGAGAAAAAAAAAAAAGTATTGGATTTTTTCTAAGTACCAAATCGAAAGAGGGTAAAAAGCACCTCTTTTTACCTTCTCTCATCAGACACTTAGAAAAAAAACGGAGGAAAAAAAAAAAAATTCTTGGATTTTTTCTAAGTACCAAATCGAAAGAGGGTAAAAAGCACCTCTTTTTACCTTCTCTCGATCAGACACTTAGAAAAAAAACGGAGAAAAAAAAAAAGTATTGGATTTTTTCTAAGTACCAAATCGAAAGAGGGTAAAAAGCACCTCTTTTTACCTTCTCTCATCAGACACTTAGAAAAAAAACGGAGGAAAAAAAAAAATTCTTGGATTTTTTCTAAGTACCAAATCGAAAGAGGGTAAAAAGCACCTCTTTTTACCTTCTCTCGATCAGACACTTGGAAAAAAACGGAGAAAAAAAAAAGTTGGATTTTTTCTAAGTACCAAATCGAAAGAGGGTAAAAAGCACCTCTTTTTACCTTCTCTCGATCAGACAATTTAAAAAAAAAAGGGAAAAAAAAAAATTCTTGGATTTTTTCTAAGTACCAAATCGAAAGAGGGTAAAAAGCATCTCTTTTTACCTTCTCTCGATCAGACACTTAGAAAAAAAAACAGAGAAAAAAAAAAGTATTGGATTTTTTCTAAGTACCAAATCGAAAGAGGGTAAAAAGCACCTCTTTTTACCTTCTCTCATCAGACACTTAGAAAAAAAACGGAGGAAAAAAAAAAAAATTCTTGGATTTTTTCTAAGTACCAAATCGAAAGAGGGTAAAAAGCACCTCTTTTTACCTTCTCTCGATCAGACACTTAGAAAAAAACGGAGAAAAAAAAATCTTGGATTTTTTTCTGAGTACCAAACCGAAAGAGGGTAAAAAGCAACTCTTTTTACCTTCTTTCGATCAGACACTTAGAAAAAAAACCGACGAAAAAAAAAAAAAATTGGATTTTTTTCTAAGTACCAAATCGACAGAGGGTAAAAAGCACCTCTTTTTACCTTCTCTCGATCAGACACTTAGCAAAAAAAACGTAAGAAAAAAAAAAAATTCTTGGATTTTTTCTAAGTACCAAATCGAAAGAGGGTAAAAAACACCTCTTTTTACCTTCTTTCGATCAGACACTTAGAAAAAAACGGAGAAAAAAAAAATTCTTGGATATTTTTTAAGTACCAAATCGAAAGAGGGTAAAAAGCACCTATTTTTACCTTCTCTCATCAGACACTTAGAATAAAAACGGGGGGGGGGGGGAAATTCTTGGATTTTTTCTAAGTACCAAATCGAAAGAGGGTAAAAAGCACCTCTTTTTACCTTCTTTCGATCAGACACTTAGAAAAAAAACGGAGGAAAAAAAAAATTGATTTTTTTCTAAGTACCAAATCGAAAGAGGGTAAAAAGCACCTCTTTTTACCTTCTCTCGATCAGACACTTGGAAAAAAACGGAGAAAAAAAAAAGTTGGATTTTTTCTAAGTACCAAATCGAAAGAGGGTAAAAAGCACCTCTTTTTAGCTTCTCTCGATCAGACAATTTAAAAAAAAAAGGGAAAAAAAAAAAAATTCTTGGATTTTTTCTAAGTACCAAATCGAAAGAGGGTAAAAAGCATCTCTTTTTACCTTCTCTCGATCAGACACTTAGAAAAAAAAACAGAGAAAAAAAAAAGTATTGGATTTTTTCTAAGTACCAAATCGAAAGAGGGTAAAAAGCACCTCTTTTTACCTTCTCTCATCAGACACTTAGAAAAAAAACGGAGGAAAAAAAAAAAATTCTTGGATTTTTTCTAAGTACCAAATCGAAAGAGGGTAAAGACCACCTCTTTTTACCTTCTCTCGATCAGACACTTTGAAAAAAAACGGAGAAAAAAAAAAAAGTATTGGATTTTTTCTAAGTACCAAATCGAAAGAGGGTAAAAAGCACCTCTTTTTACCTTCTCTCATCAGACACTTAGAAAAAAAACGGGGGAAAAAATAATAATTCTTGGATTTTTTCTAAGTACCAAATCGAAAGAGGGTAAAAAGCACCTCTTTTTACCTTCTCTCATCAGACACTTAGAAAAAAAACGGAGGAAAAAAAAAAAAATTCTTGGATTTTTTCTAAGTACCAAATCGAAAGAGGGTAAAAAGCACCTCTTTTTACCTTCTTTCGATCAGACACTTAGAAAAAAAACGGAGGAAAAAAAAAATTTGATTTTTTTCTAAGTACCAAATCGAAAGAGGGTAAAAAGCACCTCTTTTTACCTTCTCTCGATCAGACACTTGGAAAAAAACGGAGAAAAAAAAAAGTTGGATTTTTTCTAAGTACCAAATCGAAAGAGGTTAAAAAGCATCTCTTTTTACCTTCTCTCGATCAGACACTTAGAAAAAAAACGGAGAAAAAAAAAAAAGTATTGGATTTTTTCTAAGTACCAAATCGAAAGAGGGTAAAAAGCACCTCTTTTTACCTTCTCTCATCAGACACTTAGAAAAAAAACGGAGGAAAAAAAAAAAATTCTTGGATTTTTTCTAAGTACCAAATCGAAAGAGGGTAAAAAGCACCTCTTTTTACCTTCTCTCGATCAGACACTTAGAAAAAAAACGGAGAGAAAAAAAAAAGTATTGGATTTTTTCTAAGTACCAAATCGAAAGAGGGTAAAAAGCACCTCTTTTTACCTTCTCTCATCAGACACTTAGAAAAAAAACGGAGGAAAAAAAAAAAATTCTTGGATTTTTTCTAAGTACCAAATCGAAAGAGGGTAAAAAGCACCTCTTTTTACCTTCTCTCGATCAGACACTTGGAAAAAAACGGAGAAAAAAAAAAGTTGGATTTTTTCTAAGTACCAAATCGAAAGAGGGTAAAAAGCACCTCTTTTTACCTTCTCTCGATCAGACAATTTAAAAAAAAAAGGGAAAAAAAAAAATTCTTGGATTTTTTCTAAGTACCAAATCGAAAGAGGGTAAAAAGCATCTCTTTTTACCTTCTCTCGATCAGACACTTAGAAAAAAAAACAGAGAAAAAAAAAAGTATTGGATTTTTTCTAAGTACCAAATCGAAAGAGGGTAAAAAGCACCTCTTTTTACCTTCTCTCATCAGACACTTAGAAAAAAAACGGAGGAAAAAAAAAAAAATTCTTGGATTTTTTCTAAGTACCAAATCGAAAGAGGGTAAAAAGCACCTCTTTTTACCTTCTCTCGATCAGACACTTTGAAAAAAAACGGAGAAAAAAAAAAAAGTATTGGATTTTTCTAAGTACCAAATCGAAAGAGGGTAAAAAGCACCTCTTTTTACCTTCTCTCATCAGACACTTAGAAAAAAAACGGGGAAAAAAATAATAATTCTTGGATTTTTTCTAAGTACCAAATCGAAAGAGGGTAAAAAGCACCTCTTTTTACCTTCTCTCATCAGACACTTAGAAAAAAAACGGAGGAAAAAAAAAAAAATTCTTGGATTTTTTCTAAGTACCAAATCGAAAGAGGGTAAAAAGCACCTCTTTTTACCTTCTTTCGATCAGACACTTAGAAAAAAAACGGAGGAAAAAAAAAAATTAGATTTTTTTCTAAGTACCAAATCGAAAGAGGGTAAAAAGCACCTCTTTTTACCTTCTCTCGATCAGACACTTGGAAAAAAACGGAGAAAAAAAAAAGTTGGATTTTTTCTAAGTACCAAATCGAAAGAGGTTAAAAAGCATCTATTTTTACCTTCTCTCGATCAGACACTTAGAAAAAAAACGGAGAAAAAAAAAAAAGTATTGGATTTTTTCTAAGTACCAAATCGAAAGAGGGTAAAAAGCACCTCTTTTTACCTTCTCTCATCAGACACTTAGAAAAAAAACGGAGGAAAAAAAAAAAAATTCTTGGATTTTTTCTAAGTACCAAATCGAAAGAGGGTAAAAAGCACCTCTTTTTACCTTCTCTCGATCAGACACTTAGAAAAAAAACGGAGAAAAAAAAAAAAAGTATTGGATTTTTTCTAAGTACCAAATCGAAAGAGGGTAAAAAGCACCTCTTTTTACCTTCTCTCATCAGACACTTAGAAAAAAAACGGAGGAAAAAAAAAAAATTCTTGGATTTTTTCTAAGTACCAAATCGAAAGAGGGTAAAAAGCACCTCTTTTTACCTTCTCTCGATCAGACACTTGGAAAAAAACGGAGAAAAAAAAAAGTTGGATTTTTTCTAAGTACCAAATCGAAAGAGGGTAAAAAGCACCTCTTTTTACCTTCTCTCGATCAGACAATTTAAAAAAAAAAGGGAAAAAAAAAAAATTCTTGGATTTTTTCTAAGTACCAAATCGAAAGAGGGTAAAAAGCATCTCTTTTTACCTTCTCTCGATCAGACACTTAGAAAAAAAAACAGAGAAAAAAAAAAGTATTGGATTTTTTCTAAGTACCAAATCGAAAGAGGGTAAAAAGCACCTCTTTTTACCTTCTCTCATCAGACACTTAGAAAAAAAACGGAGGAAAAAAAAAAAAATTCTTGGATTTTTTCTAAGTACCAAATCGAAAGAGGGTAAAAAGCACCTCTTTTTACCTTCTCTCGATCAGACACTTTGAAAAAAAACGGAGAAAAAAAAAAAAGTATTGGATTTTTCTAAGTACCAAATCGAAAGAGGGTAAAAAGCACCTCTTTTTACCTTCTCTCATCAGACACTTAGAAAAAAAACGGGGAAAAAAATAATAATTCTTGGATTTTTTCTAAGTACCAAATCGAAAGAGGGTAAAAAGCACCTCTTTTTACCTTCTCTCATCAGACACTTAGAAAAAAAACGGAGGAAAAAAAAAAAAATTCTTGGATTTTTTCTAAGTACCAAATCGAAAGAGGGTAAAAAGCACCTCTTTTTACCTTCTTTCGATCAGACACTTAGAAAAAAAACGGAGGAAAAAAAAAAATTAGATTTTTTTCTAAGTACCAAATCGAAAGAGGGTAAAAAGCACCTCTTTTTACCTTCTCTCGATCAGACACTTGGAAAAAAACGGAGAAAAAAAAAAGTTGGATTTTTTCTAAGTACCAAATCGAAAGAGGTTAAAAAGCATCTATTTTTACCTTCTCTCGATCAGACACTTAGAAAAAAAACGGAGAAAAAAAAAAAAGTATTGGATTTTTTCTAAGTACCAAATCGAAAGAGGGTAAAAAGCACCTCTTTTTACCTTCTCTCATCAGACACTTAGAAAAAAAACGGAGGAAAAAAAAAAAAATTCTTGGATTTTTTCTAAGTACCAAATCGAAAGAGGGTAAAAAGCACCTCTTTTTACCTTCTCTCGATCAGACACTTAGAAAAAAAACGGAGAAAAAAAAAAAAAGTATTGGATTTTTTCTAAGTACCAAATCGAAAGAGGGTAAAAAGCACCTCTTTTTACCTTCTCTCATCAGACACTTAGAAAAAAAACGGAGGAAAAAAAAAAAAATTCTTGGATTTTTTCTAAGTACCAAATCGAAAGAGGGTAAAAAGCACCTCTTTTTACCTTCTCTCATCAGACACTTAGAAAAAAAACGGAGGAAAAAAAAAAAAATTCTTGGATTTTTTCTAAGTACCAAATCGAAAGAGGGTAAAAAGCACCTCTTTTTACCTCCTCTCGATCAGACACTTAGAAAAAAAACGGAGAAAAAAAAAAAAGTATTGGATTTTTTCTAAGTACCAAATCGAAAGAGGGTAAAAAGCACCTCTTTTTACCTTCTCTCATCAGACACTTAGAAAAAAAACGGAGGAAAAAAAAAAAAATTCTTGGATTTTTTCTAAGTACCAAATCGAAAGAGGGTAAAAAGCACCTCTTTTTACCTTCTTTCGATCAGACACTTAGAAAAAAAACGGAGAAAAAAAAAAAAAATTCTTGGATAGTAAGCTTTTTGAACTTTTTCTTTAGACTATTTTCTGTGACTTATCTCGCCCGATGAAGGTTTAATGCCGAAACGTTGCTAGGATTTGTCACAGTTGATATTTGCAAATAAATAGTACTATTTTTTTCGAAATTTGAATTTTTCATTTTTCTATTTTATCTGCCCATTGACACATTGACAAAATACCTCCGATTCATTGCCTGCTCGATATTTTTAACAATGTCCGGGTTTTTGAAAAGTCAAAACCCTTCGTTCATGGCTTGTGGTAACAACACAAGCCATGCGGCGCCACCATTTTGGCTAACTGCCAGCGCCGATGAAGAAGGGCGTGGCCTCAACTCTGTGTCACGCTCTGGCCAATCAGATGAAGATGGGCGTGGCCGAAACTCTGAGTCAGCAAACAGCAGGCAATAACAATCAGAACGGAGATGGGCTCCAAGACAACAATTTCGGCCTCAAAATTAAATGCATGCAAAACATCATCACAGTTTTGCATCATTTGGAAAACATGAATAAGTCTTAACAGCCACAGACTATTTTTAAAATGGCAAATGCACTGGCCAATAGGATCAGGCCTGCATTAAACAATGGGCTTGTATTGCTATTAATGCCAAAAATAGGTCAGAGGCTACAATGGACATTTTAAAGAAGCATTACGTAATATCATTACAAATTGTGAAGGACAATCTGACTCCTGTAATTGACTACAACTGGAGGTCCTCCTTTTTTATTGCTTCGAACTGGGCCAGAAAAAAGTTTGGCACAAAGATGACCTTTGACACCCTACAACTGGCGGAGAGCCAAATAGCTTCGCTGGTGGTGACACCCAAAGGCCACAACGCACCAGCTGTTCCACCAGGACGGAGCGATGGCGCCGGGGCGAAGACGCCTGTCTCTGCATCCCAGATTCCTCAGGCCATGGCGGCGAGTTCCCTCCTCCTTCCTGCTTGGCGCCGGCTGTCCTGATGTCTCTGCAGTCCGACACACACGCAGAAGCTTCCTGTGACGCAAGACGGCAGACGAAGGCGAGAATGCAGACGGCCCGTGAGTGACCCGAGACCCAGGAACATCGGACCCCGCGCGCCCCAGGTACAGAGTGAGACTTGTGGTGGACCGCCTCCCACCTGCAGGCGACCTGAGACGACTGAGCGCTGAACGCATCGTGCCTCCTGACCACAGCTCGCGCACACCCGTCGGTGTCCAGCCAGCCACAGAGGTCGGTGCGGTGACTTGGAGGTTCCCCACTGACGGGCTGACACGCTGCTTCCAAAGATGGACGGGCCTATCACACAATCCCCATATTTCGGGTTGGTGTCTAAATGGGGAGCAAATGGTCTAATTTTGTGGGTGTTGTCTGGTTTGCCTCCTTCAGGGACTTCCGGGGGGTTCTGCGTCTGGCGGAGCCCAACTTGGCGGAGGGTTGATTGGACCGTGCACATTCCCTTCCCCTTTTCTCTCTCTCTCTCTCTCTCTCTCTCTATCTCTCTCTCTATCTCACCCCCAAAACCTAACCCTAACCCTAACCAAAGAAAACATTTGAATACATTCACCAAACATAACCATACTTACCTGTATGGTGTGATGCACAACATATGTCGAGGGGACACATCACACATGCAGGCGTCTTCTTTGATCCATAGGTTTGAGGAGTCGCTGGCGACACTGCAGTGGGGATCTTAAGCCCCGCCCCCCTGCAGCTCACCTATATATATCCTCCTCCTGCCAGCAGGCTCATTCCCTCTCCGGCCGTGATGAGGGGACATCCGGCCGTGAAGACAAATAGGGAAGCCTCAGTGCTCCACCTGCTAGGGAATTAGAAGTGTCCCAGCAGGCACGAGGTCAAAAAGCCAACCTGACGAGGCCTAGGGGGCCGAAACGCGTCGTTGGACAGCCGCAGGGATTTTTGGAGTGTGTCTGCCACCACATTGAGCGCCCGCAATGGGAGTTATGTCGGATGGGGTCCCGGGGGTCCTGCGTTTGGCGTGGGCGTCGCCTTGGCGGGTTGTAGACGGACAGTAGACTCCCTTGCCCCTCCCCCTAACCCTAACCCAAACCTAACCCTAACCCTAACCCTTATATAAGTGTTATAATGAAGACAACACATGACATATGTGTCTATATTAGCCTACTATCAAAATGACTTTAAAAGTCTTATATAAGTGTTATAATGAAGACAACACATGATGTAAGTGTCTATATTAGCTATAGAAGATGTCAGGTTCAAACACTGATGACATTTATTAAACAGACAAAGAAGCAAGGAATTAAACAGAGACAGAATTAAATTTGGCTCAATTGAGGAGAAACGTCTGGGCTGTACTCTTGTAGATTGTACGCCTCCTCTTTTATTTGGACTTTCCCTGATTACATGGCAACAGCTGTTTCTAAAGGGACGGGGGTCGTAAACAGCCGCCGCCTTTGGTTACAAAACAGTTCAAAGAAAAGGTCGTAAACAGCCGTTGCCCTCGGTCACAAAACAGTTCCAAGAAAAGGTCGGCTGGAGGGGGGTCAGGCCCTGCCTCCTCTCCGCTTTGTAGATCTCGGGCTAATACAAAATCTTCCTGTGGATTAGAATACTTCAAAGAAACCGACGCCTGTGCTTCTATGCACTGTAGTCCAACATGTTCATGCAAGTACTCACAAGTTAGCATCACAGTATGGATTCATTCTCAGTTCTGCGGTGACGTGATACACAACAAATGACAACATACAGTAAGCATCATTTAGTCCACACAACACAAACACAATCAGTGCTGGGACTTGATGCTCAGCTCTCTCCTCCAATTAGTCCATTTGGCACGAGGTATACAAAAGTGTCACCTAACCATTCCATCAGATTCCTGGGGTGACCATGCGATTCATAATCACTTCTTTATTCAAGATGAGTCCTAAGTCAAACCCATTCTCCAAAAGTATTATTTGGTATCATAATTAGAATGAAACTTTTTCAAAACAGGCTAGAAATCTCTTTCTGGCTGCATGGAGATGGCATAAAACATCTTTTTTTTTTATAATTGTTATAAATAAAAAATATCTATTTTTAAAGGTATATTATATGGTAAATGTCCACCCCTCCATCCATTTTTTACCGCTATATTTAAATATAATATATGGTACATATAGTATAATATATTCACCACATATATTGAATTATTCGGTATAATGAAACTTTTTCTAAACAGGTTAAAGGTTAGAAAATCTCTTTCTGGTTGCTTATAGATGGCCTTTTTTTTTGCTTAGTTTTTATTTTTGAAAATTCTCAATCTATTTATAATAATAATAATAATAATACATTTTATTTTATTTGGTTTAGCACTTTTCAGAGTACTCAAAGACGCTTAATAGGATACAAACTAAAATATAAAACAGTTCAAAGTAATAATATAAAAGCAGTACATTGTAAAATACATAATACTGGACATCTGTCTTGCCACTGGTGAGGGCGGTCGCATCTCTCTCCGCTCCCTCCTTCCCTGCTTGCTCTCTTTGTTTTTGTCTTGTTTGAACTATTTTGAAGCCTCTTTTCTTGAGCTGTCCTCAAATCTAAACATCAAAATGAATTTGATCAACTGGACTCTCGACGCAATTGACACAGTCTTTTCGACAAGGAAAAGAGGCTCGGGGGAGCCTGGCTGCCCTGATGGAACCATTGCTGCGGGGTACGTGAGAGATTCCTGGAATACTTGGAGAATCATGTGCCTCTCAGTCCTTTCCATCGAGGACGTGGAAGACATCTACCTATTTGGAGCTGTGATCGCAGGGCATTTGCTGATTGGGCTGGGCATTGCTCTGGTGTATCGTCAAATTCGGAAGACGATGGCAGCCACTCAAGGGGCCAACAGGCTGTTCAACGCAATGGAAGGATTGGGTCGTGCTGTGGGATCACAGACTGGAGCGATTGCTGATTTGAATCGCAAGGTAGATTCCATCTTGATGATGTTACAGAAAGAATAAATTGGAATTGTCAGAGCCAGCATATAGAGCAGGAATGTCATTGTTTTGACTGCTCGAAGAAAAAAACAACATCTTAATCTACGATTTGACTCCCTCGAATGGCCTTGAGGAACAGGCTGTTTGAAAACACTCCCCCGAGGACTCCTCAAAGATGGACGCTTTTGACCTTTCCCTTTTCTTCAAAAGCACCTGGGTCGGACTCTTGAACTCTTGAACTCTTGGGGCCGGCCTCGGCCCATAAAGACAATCCAACATCTCACCCAAGTTAATTGGGCATACATGCACGCACATACCCTTCCCCAATCAACGCCTTCACCACTGCTTTATTCCTCCGGGGTTGTGGGGGCTGAGTAGCGCTCAACAGCAGCTGCTGGCCTCCAAGGTCCTGTTGGATGACTTTGTTGCGAGTTTGTTGTGATTAAATGTACCTTGTTTATGTGTGCCATGCTATGTGAGGTTTTTTTCCTCGGACTCAGTCTGGACCATTCCTGAGGGTCCAGCCTCAGACTGATATTTTTTTTACTTCCACCCTCCCCCCAATGTCACCTTTTTCCCACCTTTTTGAGGAGCGCCTAAGTGAGGCTGATCCGTTGGCGGTCCCGTCTTGTCTCCCTGTAACGTATGTCTGCTCTTAGCGGGATTGTGCCGAAAATGTAATTTCAGTTCTTATGTGTCTTGTACATGTAAGAATGGACAATAAAGCTGATTGATTGATTGATTGATTTACAAGACACACAACACTAATCACAGGTTAAGAGCAGATCTGAAGAGGTGTGTTTTGAGAACATTTTAAATTGGGATAAATACAAATTGTGATTTTTTTTTTGGTGCACCCCTAATATATGATATATTATCTTTTTTTGGTGCACCCCTAATATATGATATATTATCTTTTTTTGGTGCACCCCTAATATATGATATATTATCTTTAAATGTATTATAATACATTTACTTTGCCTCCGAGCGTCCTGCCACGTGGTCTCTAGACTGGCTGATGTACGCCTTCGCTTGAACACCTGCTTCGTAGCTACGTGTATATGTATTTGAAAATATATAATACATTTAAATTTATTATTATATTCTAGAGGTGTACAAAAAATCGATTCAGATCTGAATCGGGATTCTTATTCATCCTGATTTGAAATGGATTCATCATTTTCAAAAATCGATTTGAAGAAATAAATCAATCAAATAAAAACAATATCAGGCCATCTCCATGCAACCACAAATATTTGTTCTAAGCTGTAAAGTGTTTTGAAAAAGTGTCAATATAATTATAAGAAATAATAAGTCTTTGAATGGAGAATTGATTCTCAATGGAATCGTCACCCCAGGAATCAGAATTGGATCCAGTCGTTACGCGCCCAAAGATTCCCTCCCTCAAGAAGAAAATGAAGGTTTGCTACTTTAAAAAAAACGGAGGTGTTCTAGAACACAAACATTGGCCACCAGCACAGTTTGGGCTTTCAAGCCCGCTTCCTCACGGAGAGTCTTCAAGTCGGGCCGGCCCACAGCGGACTGAACCTTGAGGCTCAGCGAGGCCCCGCCTCCTTGCCGGGACATCAGCTGACGCCCGACGAGGGACGCCAGCCCGGCCGGAGGAGCAAAAGGCGCTCGGACACTTGAGTTAGTCACCTAGAGGAGCGAACACTTCAACAACTTCATCCTCTTGGACTTTTTCTCCGTCATCTTGATGGCCTTGCCTGACGCGCCATTGTTGTTGTCCGTCTGCGAGAAGGAAAAGCAGTCCCATGAAAAGGAGCAAGAAGTTGTGAAGAAGTAAGGACTTAGTAAGTTAGTAAGGACTTAGTAAGTTAGTAAGGAGTTAGTAAGGACTTTTAAGTTAGTAAGGACTTAGTAAGTTAGTAAGGACTTAGTAAGTTAGTAAGGAGTTAGTAAGCACTTTTAAGTTAGTAAGGACTTAGTAAGTTAATAAGGACTTAGTAAGTTAGTAAAGAGTTAGTAAGCACTTTTAAGTTAGTAAGGACTTAGTAAGTTAGTAAGGACTTAGTAAGTTAATAAGGACTTAGTAAGTTAGTAAGGAGTTAGTAAGGACTTTTAAGTTAGTAAGGACTTAGTAAGTTAGTAAGGACTTAGTAAGTTAATAAGGACTTAGTAAGTTAGTAAAGACTTAGTAAGTTAATAAGGACTTAGTAAGTTAGTAAAGACTTAGTAAGTTAGTAAGGAGTTAGTAAGTTAGTAAGGACTTTTAAGTTAGTAAAGACTTAGTAAGTTAGTAAGGAGTTAGTAAGTTAGTAAGGACTTTTAAGTTAGTAAGGACTTAGTAAGTTAGTAAGGACTTAGTAAGTTAATAAGGACTTAGTAAGTTAGTAAGGACTTAGTAAGTTAATAAGGACTTAGTAAGTTAGTAAAGAGTTAGTAAGCACTTTTAAGTTAGTAAGGACTTAGTAAGTTAGTAAGGACTTAGTAAGTTAATAAGGACTTAGTAAGTTAGTAAAGAGTTAGTAAGCACTTTTAAGTTAGTAAGGACTTAGTAAGTTAGTAAGGACTTAGTAAGTTAGTAAGGAGTTAGTAAGTTAGTAAGGACTTAGTAAGTTAGTAAGAACTTAGTAAGTTAATAATGACTTAGTAAGTTAGTAAGGATTTAGTAAGTTAGTAAGGATCTAATAAGGACTTAGTAAGTTAGTAAGGAGTTAGTAAGTTAGTAAGGAGTTAGTAAGTTAGTAAGAACTTAGTAAGTTAATAAGGACTTAGTAAGTTAGTAAGGATTTAGTAAGTTAGTAAGGATCTAATAAGGACTTAGTAAGTTAGTAAGGAGTTAGTAAGTTAGTAAGGACTTAGTAAGTTAGTAAGAACTTAGTAAGTTAATAAGGACTTAGTAAGTTAGTAAGGATTTAGTAAGTTAGTAAGAACTTAGTAAGTTAATAAGGACTTAGTAAGTTAGTAAGGATTTAGTAATTTAGTAAGGATCTAATAAGGACTTAGTAAGTTAGTAAGAACTTAGTAAGTTAATAAGGACTTAGTAAGTTAGTAAGGATTTAGTAAGTTAGTAAGGATCTAATAAGGACTTAGTAAGGAGTTAGTAAGGACTTACTGTCTTGGAGCTGAGATTGTGCAGGATGTCTCTCCCCATGCTGTAAAAGGCCTGGTCGCCATGACAACACAGCAGTCAGTGTTTAAGAAGCCCAAATATTCCAATGTTGACCTACCTCCTCCACGTTTAGACTGGTCTTGGCACTGGTCTCCAAGAACTTGACCCCATAGTCGATAGCCAGCTAGAAGAAGAGGACATGACTTTTACAAACTTGATGTGCTTCTTCTTGGCAGACTCACCTTCTCTCCTCGGTCTTTGGACACCTGTCTCCTGTCCGCCATGTCACATTTGTTCCCCAGGACCATCTTCTCCACGTCTGAGGAGGCGTGCTGGCAGGGCGCACAAAATAGCTTCATGGTCGGGATTTTACATTTTCATTTGATTTTCTAAATATCCTCCTAGGTGACTGCAGTATGTATTCATGTACATTATGGACACTTTACAAACTATCTAATGAGAGACAATGCAAGGCTAGTTTTTTTTACACCCCAAAAAAATGTCTTTATTGTCAGGATTTTTTAATGTATGTATTACTTCTTTTAAATTAATTTGTAAACATTTTTTAATATTATAAATGACAATCGTTGACAAGTCCAGTTACCTATTTGTTCATGTACATTATGGACAGTTTATAACAATCTAATGAGATCTA
>NW_026908054.1:0-32500 GCF_033978785.1 Entelurus aequoreus | reverse complement strand
TCTATGTGCTGGAGGGGCCGTCTATGTGCTGGAGGGGATGCGGCGCGATGCTTTGCTCCAGAAAGAAGTCGGTTCCCACTTGTTTCCCCCACACACACGATTACTGCGTTATGTGAGCTAAATGTGTTTTGACATTGAAGTCGCTGCTAATTTCTGTGATGCGCGTCATGTTTGTAAATCTTCCAACGAACTCGCCATGTTTTGTTGACAAATGTGTGATTGTAGCTACATTCGTAATGTTGCGCCTTCATCGCTCCTTCACTACGTGGTGCGTGTCGTCAATAATGACAATTATTTCCAGAACAATTCCAACCGAACGGTGACGTTGACGTCATCAAAGATAAAATACGAAATCTTCCAACCTGTTGATTGGACCACATTATATACAGGGTTGTTGGTTTTTTGGACAATTGTGTGTCCACGCAGTTTTGCATTCTGCCTGCTTCAACATCATATTACTGCTATTAATGTTAAATATTGCTCCAAAAACTGTTATTAATGTTAAAGATTGCTCCAACATCATATTACTGTTATTAATGTTAAAGATTGCTCCAACATCATTTTACTGTTATTAATGTTAAAGATTGCTCCAACATCATATTACTGTTATTAATGTTAAAGATTGCTCCAACATCATATTACTGTTATTAATGTTAAAGATTGCTCCAACATCATATTACTGTTATTAATGTTAAAGATTACTCCAACATCATATTACTGTTATTAATGTTAGATTTCTCCAACATCATATTACTGTTATTAATGTTAAAGATTGCTCCAACATCATATTACTGTTGTTAATGTTAGATTTCTCCAACATCATATTACTGTTGTTAATGTTAGATTTCTCCAACATCATTTTACTGTTATTAATGTTAAAGATTACTCCAACATCATATTACTGTTATTAATGTTAAAGATTACTCCAACATCATATTACTGTTATTAATGTTAAAGATTACTCCAACATCATATTACTGTTATTAATGTTAAAGATTGCTCCAACATCATATTACTGTTATTAATGTTAGATTTCTCCAACATCATATTACTGTTATTAATGTTAAAGATTACTCCAACATCATATTACTGTTATTAATGTTAAAGATTTCTCCAACATCATATTACTGTTATTAATGTTAAAGATTGCTCCAACATCATATTACTGTTATTAATGTAAGCGGTAGAAAATGGATGGATGGATGGATTGCTCCAACATCATGTTACTGTTATTAATGTTAGATTTCTCCAACATCATTTTACTGTTATTAATGTTAAAGATTGCTCCAACATCATATTACTGTTGTTAATGTTAGATTTCTCCAACATCATATTACTGTTATTAATGTTAAAGATTGCTCCAACATCATATTACTGTTGTTAATGTTAGATTTCTCCAACATCATATTACTGTTATTAATGTTAAAGATTGCTCCAACATCATATTACTGTTATTAATGTTAAAGATTGCTCCAACATCATATTACTGTTGTTAATGTTAGATTTCTCCAACATCATTTTACTGTTATTAATGTTAAAGATTACTCCAACATCATATTACTGTTATTAATGTTAAAGATTGCTCCAACATCATATTACTGTTGTTAATGTTAGATTTCTCCAACATCATATTACTGTTATTAATGTTAAAGATTGCTCCAACATCATATTACTGTTGTTAATGTTAGATTTCTCCAACATCATTTTACTGTTATTAATGTTAAAGATTGCTCCAACATCATATTACTGTTATTAATGTTAGATTTCTCCAACATCATTTTACTGTTATTAATGTTAAAGATTACTCCAACATCATATTACTGTTATTAATGTTAAAGATTACTCCAACATCATATTACTGTTATTGTTAAAGATTGCTCCAACATCATATTACTGTTGTTAATGTTAGATTTCTCCAACATCATTTTACTGTTATTAATGTTAAAGATTGCTCCAACATCATATTACTGTTATTAATGTTAGATTTCTCCAACATCATTTTACTGTTATTAATGTTAAAGATTACTCCAACATCATATTACTGTTATTAATGTTAAAGATTGCTCCAACATCATATTACTGTTATTAATGTTAGATTTCTCCAACATCATATTACTGTTATTAATGTTAAAGATTGCTCCAACATCATATTACTGTTATTAATGTTAGATTTCTCCAACATCATTTTACTGTTATTAATGTTAAAGATTACTCCAACATCATATTACTGTTATTAATGTTAGATTTCTCCAACATCATATTACTGTTATTAATGTTAAAGATTACTCCAACATCATATTACTGTTATTAATGTTAAAGATTGCTCCAACATCATTTTACTGTTATTACTGTTAAAGATTGCTCCAACATCATATTACTGTTGTTAATGTTAGATTTCTCCAACATCATTTTACTGTTATTAATGTTAAAGATTACTCCAACATCATATTACTGTTATTAATGTTAGATTTCTCCAACATCATATTACTGTTATTAATGTTAAAGTTTGCTCCAACATCATATTACTGTTGTTAATGTTAGATTTCTCCAACATAATTTTACTGTTATTAATGTTAAAGATTACTCCAACATCATATTACTGTTATTAATGTTAAAGATTACTCCAACATCATATTACTGTTATTAATGTTAAAGATTTCTCCAACATCATATTACTGTTATTAATGTTAAAGATTGCTCCAACATCATATTACTGTTATTAATGTAAGCGGTAGAAAATGGATGGATGGATGGATTGCTCCAACATCATGTCACTGTTATTAATGTTAAATATGTTTTCTTACCTCTTAAATGTTGCAGTTGGCCAAAGATCTCCTCCATCCTTCCGTTGAATATGAGAGAAGACAACACAAAAAGAAAAGACTTGTTCAGTCTCCCAACTCCTATTTCATGGATGTGAAGTGCCCAGGTAAGCATGGCAAAGTGGAATAATTAGGGGTGTGACGGTTCAAAACAATTCAGGAACGATTTTTTTTTTTTTATAACTATACGATCTGAAACCATTCAGTAACTTTTTAGCCAAAAAAAAGTATTAAAAATCAACCAGTGTAACTGAAATAAATAGTGGACACTACAGGTGACGTTTCCTATATTCATGTTATTTCTTGTAAAAGGAATTCTGGATACAAATAAGCAAGTAAACTTTCAATAAAAGTACAGTAACCAACATTCAAACAGATTTACACGCTACTTCTGCGTTTGTTTTTCCAACAAGTAATACAATATTAATATCAAAAATGAAGGCGCAACCAACATCTCTTCAGGTTGAATTAACGGTAGATTTACCCGCTACTCTTGCTGTTTTTCAACATGGAAATACTACAAATACAAAATAAATTAAGAGCAATGGTGACCTGTTGCTACTCTAATAGTAATTCATTACTTTCAGTCACTTACACACAAACATCCCCTTTATGGTCAGGATGCGCTCTCCTGACCCAGCACACATACAGACAAGATGTAGGAATATAAAACTGATGGTTTGGCTCCTCCAAGTTAGGAGTGCCTCATTTTTTACTTTACCTCCTCCAGGAACTGCAGTCCTGTGTAATGACACTCGCTTGTAGTAAAGAAACTTTTACTTCAGTAAAGCGTCTCCGACGTCTCTTTTGATCCGGCCACACTGCTGTGTCATCCCTCGGTCCGGACGAGGATGGTAGGACCAGAAATAGACATCATTAACAGCTACGGTAGCAGAGTAATGTCACAACAAATGCAAACGGCACAGCAACATAGACACACAACGATGTTCCGTAAGTGACAGCGGACAAGTTGTCACATCCTTAGTGGCTTAAAGTTGTGTTTCAGCTTTTATTTTATGGCATTGCGGATTTTGCAATTGTGCTGCAGCTGAAAGTTGTATTGTAATTTGATAGTTTTGTTGTGACCTTTGTCAGCCACCATAGGTATCCGCCATTCTTGTTTTGCCGACTGATGGCGATGACGCCACAGACATACTTGAGTAATGTTTAACGTCCTTGTCATTAAGTGTTAAAGTCTGCCGTTGTTAAATGCAATGGGGTTTTTTCCCAGTGTCCATAAAACCGTATGCCTGTCAAAACGATGTTGGATCGATACCTATCTTCCGGAAGGCAAACTTTCCCAGCACAGATCAATGTAGTTGAAGCTAAGGAATATAAATCAAATGTATGGATTACTCGTCACAGCCCTAGTGATAATGTAGTTGTGTTGTTGCAGGCTGCTACAAGATCACAACGGTGTTCAGCCATGCCCAGACAGTGGTTCTGTGTGTGGGATGCTCCACTGTGCTATGTCAGCCTAAAGGAGGAAAGGCCAGACTCACAGAAGGTACTACTTGTAGTGCAACATGGCACAACATAACACTTGCATCTGAGCCTCAAGACATTTTTCTAAATTTGCCTTTACAGGTTGTTCTTTCAGGAGGAAGCAACACTAAAAAAAAGATTATTCCAATCGCTGGTTGAGGAATGTCACTATGCTGAGGACACAAGAATCATATTTGTGATTTTATAAGCTTGCTATGCCTTTAATACAATGAATTTGCAAGTCAATAAAACATGTGAAAAACTGAAGCACACAGGGACTTTTATTCATAAGTAAAACATTGTTTTTTTGTTGTGACTGAAATAACCTTCACAGAAAGCAAGTCCTTTAAAGCTTCCGTACAATACAGCCGTCAATCAAGCTCACAGGGAATTTATTAAATACATATATAAAAGAAGCGCCAACATAACGATGGCAGAACAGGAACACAAACCTAGCACAACGTAGTCCATGGAAAGTTAAATAAAAGCAGTGTTTTTGTGAAGTAACAGTTCAGATCATTTAGTAAATGGCAAGAGTGGGTTGCAGGCAGAGGAAGTTTTGACGTTCCAAATACGAACTGAACTGTACTACTTGGTTGCAAATTCATGTTTAAATCTCAATGGCTACTTTCAACAAAGGCATTGGTCAAACTAGATTTAGGTCACCTTGTCCGTAGTGTGACAAGACTACAGTTATTGTGTCTGACACTGCACGCCGCTTCTGGGACTGCCCTCGTCTTCCTCATACGCCGCTCTGTTGTTCCGCTGTTGCGTCCGCTCGTCCACATCGCAGAGTTCTACCTCCTCTGTGTCGTCGGCGATCCTCACGTCCTCTCTGGGAGGAAGCAGCCTTTCCAGCTGGTACATGAGATGCTCTGGGAGCCAGTTTTTCTCTGGAAACTCCACCTAGACAGCCAGGGAAATAGTAAATGGGCTATACTTGTATAGCGCTTTTCTACCTTCAAGGTACTCAAAGCGCTTTGACACTATTTCCACATTCACACACTGATGGCAGGAGCTAATCAAGACCCTAACCACGACCCATCAGGAGCAAGGGTGAAGTGTCTTGCCCAAGGACACAACGGCAGTGACTCGGATGGTGGAAGCAATCCGGATGATTATTTTCCTCTTTGGTTCGGAGGACACGACGTCCACAATTTCCAAAAACAATTTGAAATGTGGACTCGTCAGACCACAGAACACTTTTCCACTTTGCATCAGTCCATCTTAGATGAGCTCAGGCCCAGCGAAGCCGACAGCGTTTCTGGGTGTTGTTGATAAACGGTTTTTGCCTTGCATAGGAGAGTTTTAACTTGCACTTACAGATGTAGCGACCAACTGTAGTTACTGACAGTGGCTTTCTGAAGTGTTCCTGAGCCCATGTGGTGATATCCTTTACACACTGATGTGGCTTGTTGATGCAGTACAGCCCGAGGGATGGAAGGTCACGGGCTTAGCTGCTTACATGCAGTGATTTCTCCACATTCTCTGAACCCTTTGATGATATTACGGAGCGTAGATGGTGAAATCCCTAAATTCCTTGCAATAGCTGCTTGAGAAAGGTTTTTCTTAAACTGTTCAACAATTTGCTCACGCAATTGTCGACAAAATGGTGACCCTCGCCCCATCCTTGTTTGTGAATGACTGAGCATTTCATGGAATCTACTTTTATACCCACTCATGGCACCCACCTGTTCCCAATTAGCCTGCTCACCTGTGGGATGTTCCAAATAAGTGTTTGATGAGCATTCCTCAACTTTATCAGTATTTATTGCCACCTTTCCCAACTTCTTTGTCACGTGTTGCTGGCATCAAATTCTAAAGTTAATGATTTTTTGCAACAAAAAAAAATGTTTATCAGTTTGAACATCAAATATGTTGTCTTTGTAGCATATTCAACTGAATATGGCTTGAAAATTATTTGCAAATCATTGTATTCACTTTATATTTACATCTAACACAATTTCCCAACTCATATGGAAGCGGGGTTTGTATATCCAGTGTTTCCCATAAACTGCCAAGATACCTGTGGCGGTGGGGGCGTGGCTATGGGCGTGGTCACCATGACATAATCGAGTAATTTGCATAATTTACTACAATGATATGATTTTCTCCAAAAAGGCTCAAAAAATGTATACTTACTAATTAATAATAACAGTTTTGTTTTAAACGTCCATCCATCCATCCATCAATCCATTTTACAATATAATTACAACACTTTATGTACATATTTATATACAGATTTGAACAATAAGTTATTCACTGAAATATATTTATTAATTGTGGTTCTTACAAAAAATATATCTTATAAAAATATAAAAGCTAAAATGTCTCTTAAAGCTCTGCCCCTTTAATTAGTGCATATAATAATTTAACTTTAGCCTACTACTACAACCATATTATTTACCAGCAACATAAAGTGAAACAGAGGCAGAGGTGTCCTGCCACAGTCAGTAACAAATAAACAGAAAACAGTAGTGGTGGTAGATAGGGTTGGGTATCAAGTATCGATTGGAACCGGGACTAACTTTCCGATTCTCCCGGTATCGTTCAAAAGTTTAAATTTCGATTCCTATTTTCGATACCCAGTCCGCCGACCGGAAAAAAAAAAGAAAAAAAAAAAGTCAGCCGAACCGGAAGAAGAAGACGCTGAGCACCAACGAAGAAGCGCCCACCGCCGGAAGTGTTAGCATAGCCGAGCGAGTCAGTCAAGCTCAAGCATGGATAGCGGGCGTCGGCGGTCGAAAGTGTGGCTTTACTTTACAAAAAAAATATGAAATAACCGCAAAATAACAGAGCTCCATGTCCATCAAGAAAGGAGTGGAGAGAGAGCTGCAGATGTACCAGGACGTTCCACCGATACTTATGTCTGACGACCCTGCTGCATGGTGGTGGTCCGGTGGAACCAACAAAAGACTTATCCTTTGCCGTCAGATCTCGCTTTCTCCTATTTATGCGTTCAAGCTTCTTCCACACCCAGCGAAGGTGTATTTTCCACAGCAGGAGAAACTATCTGTCCAGAACTCCCACGCATCCTGCCTGAGAAGGCGGATATGCTCATTTTCCTAAACAACAACTGTCTCTGATTTTATACTGTACCTGCTGCTAATCTGGACTGGCTTTTGCAAGTTGTTTCTTATTGTTTCTTTGCTTTTCTGCACCAGGTTAGCCCATCAGTGGGAGCACGCTAACATTTTTAAGTACCTGCAGCATCATACACTTGTGTGTGTAAATGTGTTTTCATGAGGTTTCCTGCAGCATCATACACTTGTGTGTGTAAATGTGTTTTCATGAGGTTTCCTGCAGCATCATACACTTGTGTGTGTAAATGTGTTTTCATGAGGTTTCCTGCAGCATCATACACTTGTGTGTGTAAATGTGTTTTCATGAGGTTTTCAAAAATAAAGCTCTCTTGAAGAAAGTGTACCCCTGGGAAAATGTATTCATAATTTATAATATTTATATTCAAGTTCATAGAATTGATATTTATATTCTAGTTGAAAACAGCCCTGTGAGGAATTTATAGCAAAGTTCATAAAAAGTTAATAGAATTAAAATGGATGGAGAATGTCAGACTATTTCATTCAGAAAGACTGTAGGTTAGCTAGCTCATTTAAAATATCCTAAACTTTTTTTTGACCCTGCCTCTTAAAAGAATCGGGATTGAGAATCGCCAGGAATCGGAATCAAAACAAAGAACCGGAATCGGAATCGTTCGAATTCAAACGATACCCAACCCTAGTGGTAGATAGACACAGAGCTTCATCAAACATCTGATCCACTGAACAAAGAGCTCCAAAAATCTTGACCCTACACTTCTCTTTTGTAAAGTAAATGAACTGCCGATACGGGCATCTACATCAACATCTACAACTACATCAACTATATGATCATCTACATCTACATCAACTATATGATCATCTACATCAACTATATGATCATCTACATCTACATCAACTATATGATCATCTACATCAACTATATGATCATCTACATCTACATCAACTATATGATCATCTACATCTACATCAACTATATGATCATCTACATCAACTATATGATCATTTACATCTACATCAACTATATGATCATCTACATCAACTATATGATCATCTACATCTACATCAACTATATGATCATCTACATCTACATCTACATCAACTATATGATCATTTACATCTACATCAACTATATGATCATCTACATCAACTATATGATCATATACATCTACATCAACTATATGATCATCTACATCTACATCAACTATATGATCATCTACATCTACATCAACTATATGATCATCTACATCTACATCTACTATATGATCATCTACATCTACATCTACATCAACTATATGATCATCTACATCTACATCAACTATATGATTTGCCTAAGAAGCTGGACAGGACAACAACAAAAAAAAACATTTTTTGTTGCGGCCTTAATTCTTTCGTGGGGGGGTGCCACAAATAAATGAATGTGTGTGAAACACTGATATCAGTAACGAAACAGGAAGAGAGCTGCAGCACGTCTACGATGAAATTGCATGTGAAGCACCCTGTTACCATTTACACATACTTCTACACGCAAAACAAGCTCTTACCTCAAACTTGATGATGAGTTGGCCCTTTTCGTAAGGGCTCTTATATATCGGCATGCCTTCGTTCTGCACCAGCTTTGTGTCATTGTTCTTTATTACTTCACCTTAAATTGTGACAAACAATAGACCTTAGTAACAGCACAATAAGGCCAGTCGACATGTTGCGCTGACCTGGTAGTAAGCTGATGAGGAGTGTTCTATTGTCCAGAGTGTTGACGGCCTTGCGGAATCCACACAGGGACTCCACAAGTTTAATGTTCATCTTCATTATCAGACTGTCTTCGCTTCGTTTGAAATCGCTGTGATCTTTCTGATCCAACACGATGATGACATCACCAGGCTCCAGGTCAGGTTCCTGGTCACCTTCCCCGTGAAATGTAATTTTTTGACCATCTTTCATACCTGGGAGCCAAAAATGATCAATTTAGTGATTACCACTCATGTTTCACATTAAGAATGAGTATCACCTTTGTCAATGTGGACTTCGAGAATTTTCTTCTTGCGTTCTACTTTGTGCCCATTACAGTTCTTGCAGCGGTCCTTAGCACTAAAAGACTCGCCCTGACCATGACAATCTCCACACATGCTTTGAATCTGCTGAATCATGCCTGGTCCTATCTGCTGTACTTTGATCTGCACTCCTCTACCTTTACAGTTGGAACATTTCTGCAAGGTACCCTTTTTACCACCATAGCCTGTAATACAAACAGTAAGCATTTGAATGATCAACATGCTTCAAGAAAGTTACAATTGTTTAAAGCGACACGTACCTTCACACTTTTCACATATGACATTCTTCTGGAGTGCCAGCTTTCTTGTGCTGCCGTTGTACATGTCCTCAAGTGAAACACTGAGCTGGTGGATAATGTTCTTCCCTATAAAACCATCAAATAGAGCAGGGGTGTCAAAGTCAAATGGACGGAGGGCCAAATAAAAAATTTAGCTACAAGCCGAGGGCCGGACTGTTCGAATGTTCATTGAAAAATTTTTAAATGACGCATATAGTCTAGTGAACCTAATTGAACCTACTGAAAACCTAACAAATATATTCCAATATGATCAGATAAATAAAGCAATATTTTCTTATGGCTCTGTCAGTAATCTTTAATTTTCAACAGACACAAAAGACAAATTTCCTTTATATAAAAATCCCCATAACATGAACATTAAATGAAAGAAACCGGTATTCAAGGCACCATCAGTAGCCTATATTTTCTATTTTAGCAAAAGTGGGCTAAATTTACTTCAAAGAAAAAAACAATAATAGCAATTTTCTATCATCCACTCAACTGAAATATTTTTAAAATATAATTAAATTGAAATACAATAAAATAAAGTGCAAAAATCTATAAATCAAAAACAACACTTTGTTTAAGGAGAAGTAACATGCAGTGAAAACAAATATTAAACTTTAACTTTTAAACTTGAATTGAGTAAAAACTCTAAATATGTGATTGCACAGTAATGTTCACATTAAACCCCCCTCCTCCCTCCGTGGGAGGGAGGCGAGTTGGGTGCCCGAAACCCCCCGCTGGTTTCGGCCCGCCCCTTGGCGCGCGTGGCACGGCGGGCTCCGCGACCCGACGGCTGGCCCTCGTGGCTTGACGGCGGGCGCGTCCCGACGGGCCGCGCGTAGGGGTCAAACGCAGAAGTCTCAGGGCCTCGTGGTGAGGGGGTGGCCTGCGGGTTTCGGCCCGCTTGACCCCCCCGCTCCGCTTGGCGCGCGCGGCACATGACGGGTTCCGCCACCGACGCTCGGGCTGCAGCCCGACGGTGGTGCGGGCCCGGCGGTGACGCGCGGTTTGGGGAAACAAAGCAGAAGTCTCAGGGCCTCGGGGCCGGGTTTCGGCCCGCCCCCTTGGCGCGCGTGGCACGGCGGGCTCCGTGACTGACGGCCGGGCTGCAGCCCTTCGGCCGGCAGGCGCGTCCCGGCGGGCCGCTCGCCCCCTTTCGGAACCTTGGACCGGCATCCGCTTGGTGCGTGTAAAAGATCTGCGGTCTGCGGGCCGGTTCTAATAATAAATCAAGATCATCCCAAGGGCCGTAAAAAACCTTCTCGCGGGCCGGATATGGCCCGCGGGCCTTGACTCTGACATATGTGAAATAGAGTGAAATATTGGCTATCAGTGCATTATTTAAGCTTGTCATATTTGCACTAACCTCTCCTGTCTCTCTGCATCCTTCCGCCTCCTCCGCCGAAGAACATGTTGAAAATGTCCATGGGGGATGATCCTCCACCCATGCCGCCATCTTTAATTGCCTGTTCCCCTCCTTGGTCGTACAGATCCCTCTTTTTGGGATCCGAAAGCACGTCATACGCTTGAGATATAAGCTTAAACTGCAGACATAGGAGACAGGAAATGAGTCCTAAGTACTGTATGATGATGGCTGAAGGTTTATATGTAAAAGTATAGTTTAGCTTATTTGTGATAATGTAAGACATTTATAATTCCTGCCACATGTAATTACCATACAAATACTGGCCTTTGCTTTAATAGACAGGCACTAATAAAAACGGTCTGAAAAAGATGGTTTGTCTATTTTTCGGTTTTAAATTTATACATGTAAACCAACAGGTGGCGCCAAACACCTCCACCCTAAGCCAGTTAGCGCTTTTTTTCCCATCACTTACACACACCAAATATTCATTCAAGACTCAGCTCAAAAGAAGTGGCTTGAAGGCGGTGTTAAAAAAATGACTTTTAAAATGTAATTATAGTTTCCCAAAAGAGTATTTGAATTATTTACGGAATCACTGTTTATTAAATGTAATTAACATCAAGGTAAATAAATAAATACATTACTTTAAAAAATGTAAAATATTAGTCGAAGCAGTTGAGAGATGTTTTATGAGGTCAGAGTGTGTAAATGTGTTCCTTAAAAGGCGGTGCCTGTTGCCAAGCAACGCGAGACATCAGCCAGAGCTCATAGCACATTTACCTCGGCATTGGCAGTTTACGGAGAGTGATGGCAGATGTGTGGAATTTGTTCACTGAATTGTTTGAGCACGAGTTAATAAAGGATATCACGTTCGTTTGGAGTGTGGCGGTGGTTGTTGCTTGCACTAGTAAAAATATGCTGTACTTCTGACGCTGTCAAATGGTGTGTTCCATTTGTACTGGGAAGTCAGAATTTCTTAGTTCTTAGTCACAATATCAAATGGAACGCCCCTCGAAGTCAGATTCCCGACTCGGAAAGTCGTAGCATTCTCACCACCCCCGAGTTTGTTTCAAAGATGGCTGCTCTGAATGTAAACAATTATATTCGCTTCTATAACATCCGTTATTAGCACTTCTGATTAGTTTATGTCGCAGTAAATCAGCTATGTATAATGTATTGTTGTACATTTACACATAGTAACAGCGCTCAAATGTTACCACGGCAATGCCGCGGTAAAATTCCCAGGTAAGTGGAACGCAACATAATTGCCTTACTACATCAAAAGTAGCATGCCACGTAACATCCAACTTAAGTAAGTACATTGTATTTATATAGCACTTCTCCCAGAGAGCTCACAAAGTGCTTCAAATGGTTAACATACATGTAGCAAGATCAGAACAAGCGTACAGCATGATGCAACAGCAAAGACCGCAAATAAAAAAAATATGATGAATAAAAACTATATAAAATAATAATGAAAAAATTGAATATATCAGGAATGCACAATTAAAATGTGTTTAAAGGCCTACTGAAATGAATTTTTTTTATTCAAACGGGGATAGCAGATCTATTCTATGTGTCATACTTGATCATTTCGCGATATTGCCATATTTTTGCTGAAAGGATTTAGTATAGAACAACGACGATAAAGATTGCAACTTTTGGTATCTGATAAAAAAAAGGCTTGCACCTACCGGAAGTAGCGTGACGTAGTCAGTTGAACATATACGCAAAGTTCCCTATTGTTTACAATGATGGCCGCATGAAGTGAGAGAGATTCGGACCGAGAAAGCGACAATTTCCCCATTAATTTGAGCGAGGATGAAAGATTTGTGGATGAGTAAAGTGCAAGTGAAGGACTAGTGGGGAGTTGAAGCTATTCAGATAGGGAAGATGCTGTGAGAGCCGGGGGTGACCTGATATTCAGCTGGGAATGACTACAACAGTAAATAAACACAAGACATATATATACTCTATTAGCCACAACACAACCAGGCTTATATTTAATATGCCACAAATTAATCCTGCATAAAAACACCTGCGTGTTTGTTATGCTAGCTCCTAGCTCCTCTGCTAGCTCCTAGCTCCATAGAACACGCCAATACAATTCAAACACCTGATCAACACACACAATCACTCAGCCCAAAAGACCGTTTACCTAACCCAAGGTTCATAAAGCTTATATATTTTTTAAAAGTTACGTACGTGACGCGCACATACGGTCAAGTTATCGAATGTTTAGCAGCCAAGGCTGCATACTCACGGTACCTGATATTCAGCTGGGAATGACTACAACAGTAAATAAACACAAGACATATATATACTCTATTAGCCACAACACAACCAGGCTTATATTTAATATGCCACAAATTAATCCTGCATAATAACACCTGCGTGTTTGTTATGCTAGCTCCTAGCTCCTCTGCTAGCTCCTAGCTCCATAGAACACGCCAATACAATTCAAACACCCGATCAACACACACAATCACTCAGCCCAAAAGACCGTTCACCTAACCCAAGGTTCATAAAGCTTATATATTTTTAAAAAGTTACGTACGTGACGCGCACGTACGGTACGGTACGTGTTATGCTAGCTCCTAGCTCCTCTGCTAGCTCCTAGCTCCATAGAACACGCCAATACAATTCAAACACATGATCAACACACACAATCACTCAGCCCAAAAGACCGTTCACCTAACCCAAGGTTCATAAAGCTTATATATTTAAAAAAAGTTACGTACATACGCAAAAAAAAGCCAAAGCTGCATACTCACAGTAGCACGTCTGCGTCTTTGTCATCCAAATCAAAGTAATCCTGGTAAGAGTCTGTGTTGTCCCAGTTCTCTACAGGCGTCTGTGTATCCAAATCAAAAGTCCTCCTGGTTAGAGTCTCTGTTATCCGAGTTCTTCCATCTTGACTGCATCTTTCGGGAATGTAAACAAAGAAGCGCCGGCTGTGTACTGTTGTGGCTGACTACGTTCGAAAAATACGTCCATTTCGCACCGACAACTTTCTTCTTTGCTTGCTCGGCTTCCTTCTCCATAATGCAATGAACATGATTGAAACAGATTCACGAACACAGATGTCCAGAATACTGTGGAATTATGAAATGAAAACAGAGCTTTTTCGTATCGGCTTCAATGTGGAAGGCATACCCGTGTTCGTCGGGCTACGTCACACGCATACGTCATCCTCAGAGGCGTTTCTAACCGGAAGTTTAGCGGCAAATTTAAAATGTCACTTTATAAGTTAACCCGGCCGTATTGGCATGTGTTATAATGTTAAGATTTCATCATTGATATATAAACTATCAGACTGCGTGGTCGGTAGTAGTGGGTTTCAGTAGGCCTTTAACTGCCTTTTAAAAATCAATAATGGCATAACGTACGTAAAAGTAATTAACTAGATTACTCGTTACTGGTAACAGTAACAACGTTATGTAACGGCATTTCACATGAAACACTGCTCGCAAGTTAATCACAGTCATCCACTGTCGAGCAGCTAAGAAGTATGAAAAATACAACATAATGAATGAATGTTTTTTTTTAATTGGTCTTAAAAAAAGTAAATTGTTTTGTAATTGTTTTGGGGACCACATTTCCAGAGGGGGCCAGACTTCTCTCAACTATTATTCTTATTTTGTATAAACCTGAGAATCTGCTGTTTTCAAAGTTGAAGATCAAAGATTTTTTATATGACAGCCCTCAAATGTTTTTAAGAATATGCTACAAGAATAATAGTATTTGCCAAGTCTGTTGAACTAAACTTGTCTGGTGTCGTTACCGGACTGGAATTGGGCCCCATGCTGCCAGTTGAATAACCCTGACTGATATGACCATACATGTGACACTATAATGATGTCATTTTGCATTGTTTGCTGTATATTCATTATGCATTGCAAGAAGTTAAAAAAAACAAAACACAGGATGCAAAACAAATGTCGCTTCTTTTTTTTACTTTTTTTGTTTTTGTTTTTGTTTTTGAAAGACGCCTGTCAGTGCTTTAAGATGAGAGAGGGGCCCACAGCAGCACTGACAGCTTATTGAGATAAGCTACACTTGCTGTCATGTCAGTCTCAAACCATCTGTTTACTAGATTTGTAACAAGTCTTCTGGGGGGTTTTATGAGGAAAAAAGGAGTATCTAAACAAGTCTACCTACTTGCTAAATATAGCAACAAATGGCTAATTTAGCAGCAGAAATCCCTTCCATCCATCCATCCATCCATCCGTTTTCTACCGCTTGTCCCTCTCGGGGTGGCTGGAGCCTACTCAACTGTGTTCGGGCGGAAGGCGGGGTACAACCTAAACTTTGTGCCCCGTAAAGAAAGGCCTCCCTACGCCCGTGAAGCCCTGTAGTTTGGTAAAGCAGCTACCCAGCAACCACAAGTATTTGGAAAGGAAGACCACTACAAAGAGGCATTGCATAACAGGGTTTCCCCTACATTGCCAACATACACCTAGGAAATCATTTTCTAATTTGCATAATTTGATGATGATATGATTGTCTTTAAAAAGGTTTACATATATCAAAAACAAATCTGCTTTATTAATTAATATTAACATATTTTTATATTATATAATTTTGCTCCATTTTCAATTGTTGCAGCTTATGGTACAATGTACTTTGTTAAGAATGTTTTCAAGTGTCCAAAGACTTTCAGTGACTTTTTTTTCATTAAAAATGACTAGCAACAAATCTAGCATCTTTTTCTGGTGTTATTGTAGACTGTATTTGTGTTTTGAGACTTCTGAACAGCGAGCTGCAGCGCGTATGACGTCACACTTGCTTCGCGCTGCTGCTGCTCCAGTTGAACTTTCTCTCCTTAAAAGCCGCTAGCGTCCTCTTAAACGGGAACTGCACTTTTTTGGGAATTTTGCCTATCGTTCAATCATTATGAGAGACAAGAAAACACTTCTCTTTTCCTGGATCTGATGTGAAAAGATCAGACTTGAAGCACTTTGGAGCGTTTAGACAAGCAAAAAAAGCCAATCTGAGTCACTTGAGGGCAAAAAAAATCTAATTTGGTGTAAAGTGTAAACAGGGCCTTGGAGTGAAGGACGAAGACAGAAGTGTGTGCCCGGTAGGGAATTTGTGTTGGGATTGGGCCGTTTTTTTGCATAAAATTGGCAATAAGACTTCGCTTCTGGAGGCTACAATACATTATATTACCATATTTTCCGGGCCATAGGGCACACCGGACTATATGGCGCACTGCCAATGAGCGGGTCTATTTCCATACAAAAGGCGCACCGGATTACAGGCCGCATTAAAGGGGTCATATTATGATTTTTTTTCTAAATGTAGAACACTTCCTTGTGGTCTACATAACATGTAATGGTGGTTCTACGGTCCAAATGTTGCATAGATGATGTTTACACATCATCTTCAAGTCGCTTTCTGACAGTCTCTTCAAGATGCGCCGTTTTGTGGGCGGTCTTATTTACGTGGCTCACCTTCGGCAGCGTCTTCTCCCCGTCATCTTTGTTGTAGCGTGCAAGGACGGGAGTGGAAGAAGTGTCAAAAGATGGCGCTAACTGTTTTAATGACATTCACACTTTACTTCAATCAATAACGGAGCAGCATCTCCTCATCCGTGGCTCACGCCGCGAATGTGTCCCGTGAAAAACCGTCTGACCGGAACTCTTTAAAAACTAAAGTCCCGTGGGTGAATAATGTAAACTCACTACACCGGTATGTTTTAGCGCTTTCATGGCGAGTCTACTGACAGATATAAGTAAGAACTTTACACTACTTTATATTAAAAATGGCAACAGCGGAGGATGAATGTCCCATAACAAGAAGATAAGAGAAATATAAGAAGCTTTTCGACTACGATGTCGCCACGGACTACAAAGGCGGAGGCGCGTAATTTTCAGGACTTATGCAGATCCCAAATACAGATCAGAAGGTAAGAGAAGTTGCTTTTGCATAATACTGCAAAACAAAACGCCAGATAATATGTCTTACCTAATACACACACCATAATAATACTCCTATGTTGAAGCACAGTACAATCCATCAAGTGGTGCGGCTTCATTCACGTATCTCTTATGTGTGACTGCCATCATACTGCAGTCTACACGTATCTCTTTTGTGTGACTGCCATCTACCGGTCACACTTATTTCACCATGTACCAAATAAAACAGCTTCGAAGTCGGTAAGCACAACCAAAATTATTTTGTACATTAGGCGCACCGGTTTATAAGGCGCACTGTCGAGTTTTGAGAAAATGTAATCATTTTAAGTGCGTTGAAAAATACGGTACTTATATTTTTTTTCATGTAAAGATCCCTTATTTTTAAAGTGTGGCGGCTTTAATTTGGCGGTGCGCCATTATCAGTTACATTAAGGTGAAACAATGCATAATAAGTTTTACATCCTGTAGTATTTCAGGTTGTGACACAGAGCTAACAACCTAGCCTGTAGTAGCTAGAAAGAGAAGCTTCCAGATCTTTCCAGAGAGTTCCTGGCTGTGTAACCCTAGACGGAGGCCCATAGATGTCTATATTTAGCGTTCACTCACCTTCTCTCCCTCGTTGGGGTTCTTGTCTGGGTGATATTTCAGGGCCAGTTTTCTGTAGGCTTTCTTTATCTCGTCGGCAGATGCTTTTGGACCGACACCCAGAAGATCGTAGAAGCCGGTTTCGCGAACCATTATTATAACCTGTATATAAAAAAAACACAAGCCTTTCTTGAGAAATTCTTTCTTTAGAACATGAACACACTTACAGCATATTACATCACACAATTTCATGTCATGTCACTTTACATCATGTCCGAAAAGGAGTAAGAAGAAGCAAAGCTTATTGAATCCTACCCCTTCCCCACTTCAGAGCGTTTACAAATATATACATTCATTTACCGACCTTTTTATAGTAAAATGACATCCGTGAATGATTAATACAGCAGTTTTGTAATATATAATTAAGTCAGTCATGCTACACATACTGAGATGAAGAATATCTTATTTTCAATAAGGTTGAAAGTGTTTCTCATAATTACCGTATATTACCAAATAACCGCCCATGTCCTACTAGCCACCATTTTGTGAATTAACCGCCTCTTCCTAATATGTCCAAATAGCCGCCCATGGGCTGTTATTTACATAATTTAGATTAAAATGCTACTGGGGTTGCGTTTGCTGCAGTATTATTGTTTTGATGGTTTTATAGAGTACTTGGTACCATCATTTCATTTCTCCTGTATGCTGCTTTGTTTAAAACTTGGAGTACTGTAGCCTTTATTTGATTTAAGTGACAGTATTATTGTTCTGTTTTGATGGTGGGTTTTATACTTGAGTACTTGGTAGCATCATTTTATTTTTCCCGGTAGGCTCCTTTATTTAAAAAGTCTATTTATTTTTAGTATTGGTATATTCTATATGACAATTGTTGCACTACTGCCATGTTGAGGCCTTGTTGATCTCTTGTCTTTTGATAGCCTACCTCATGTTGATCTCTTGTTTTTTTGTTTGTATGTTTACAATAGCTTTTACATTTAAAGTTTTTTGTACGAAAAAAAAAATACTGGACAGTAACCATTGTAACCAAATCAATGGCCTGGTGCAGGCTGGTGGAAAAATAAATAAAATCCTTGTGCAAATAACCGCCTGCTTATTTTAAACGCCTGTCTCCAAAATCGATTTTGGGAAATAAACGCCCGGGCTTCTTTTTTGGTAATATACGGTATTCTTATTTGTACTTTGTAAGCACTATTAATTTATCTTAAACTGGATCATATCAGTACATTGTTTAACTTCTTTACTTAATCCATTCCATCATTTAATTCCACATACTGAAATGCTAAAGGTTCTAAGTGTTGTACGTGCATACACGTTTTCAATTACATTTACCTCTAAGGTTATATTTCTCCTCTTTAGTAGAGAAGAATTGTTGTACGTTCTTTGGCAGCAGGTTATAGTTTGCTTTGTACATCATTTTAGCTGTTTGCAATTTGACCAAATCATCGAACTTCGATATTTTGGACTCAATAAATTCCGGGTGATTGTGAGTGGTCACCATGTTAAGTTGGTAACGTTGGATACGCTGCCAACGAACAGGCTGGTGGAAACAAAGCTAGAAAGGCGTTATTTCAAATAACCCCCACATTAATACAATAACACCGACATTAAGGGGGAAAAAGGGATGTTAGTGGCATTAGGATTATTCGAACTTCAAAGACTTGATAGTAACAAGCACGTGTTAGTCATCTAATATTTCTTAATACGGTTAACGCCTAAGAGTCGCTTTAATAGATTCGTGAATTAACCCACACTCCTTTGTATTGCCCAGGTTCCTTACTTGTTTGATGTTTTCCTCTCCGGGGAAAAAGGGAAGTATTTGTTGGCCAAATTGAAGCCGGTGCGGGCAAGAAGTCTGTCTTTAATATAGCTGCTGCTCCTCCGCGTGGAACTTTCTGGAGTGTTCTAGCAAAAGCAGACCGGAAGCTTCGTTAGCAAGAAATCCACGTTGCCAGATGGGAAAAGACAAATTATCGTATCACTATCTTAAAATGATCGTGTTTTTTAAAATAATGATCGTACATGCCCTATTTGACGTTGCTCAGGACTGTCATACATAGTAAAACATTACTATATACCGTGTATAGAGTAGATTGTAATGGAGTTTTACCTTGAAATCAACAAGCAGCACTGTGGGGGGTGGAAAATAATGCCACCGGGATAACAGTGCCCCCACTTGGCTGTAAAGAGGTTTTTATTTATTTGTCATCCATGAATTGAAAGGGTCAAATTATCGTACAATTATGATAAATTCTGACATATTGATGGTGACGTTATCGTACACATTTGATAGTCATTGTACTTTTGGCAACGCTATGCCAGCAAAGACCGATAAGACCAGGGAAAGGGTACGGAAGCCCCGATGGGACAACAACATTCTGTAAAGAAAATCAATACTGCACTGTTGATAGAAAACATTTGGAGCGAATTACGACAACTCCTCCAATGAGAGATGTCCGATAATATCGGCCTGCCCATATTATCGGCCGATAAATGCTTTGAAATGTAATATCGGAAATTATCGGTATCGTTTTTTTTAATTATCGGTATCGTTTTTATTTATTCATTTTATTTGTATTTATTTTTTATCAAATCCACATAAAAAACACAAGATACACTTACAATTAGTGCACCAACCCACAAAACCTCCCTCCCCCATTTACACTCATTCACACAAAAGGGTTGTTTCTTTCTGTTATTAATATTCTGCTTCCTACATTATATATCAATATATATCAATACAGTCTGCAAGGGATACAGTCCGTAAGCACACATGATTGTGCGTGCTGCTGCTCCACTAATAGTACTAACCTTTAACACTTCATTTTACTCATTTTCATTAATTACTAGTTTCTATGTAACTGTTTTATATTGTTATGTTTTTAATTTATTTATCTTATTTTAATTATTCTTTTTAAAAAAGGACCTTATCTTCACCATACCTGGTTGTCAAAATTAGGCATAATAATGTGTTAATTCCACGACTGTATATATCGGTATGGGTTGATGTCGGTATCGGTAATTAAGAGTTGGACAATATCGGATATCGGCTAAAAAGCCATTGTCGGACATCCCTACCTCCAATGTTTAACTGTTGTCATTAATGTCAAAATTAATCTGAAGGCTATCAAAACGACTTTGGACAAAGACTTGTGGTTAAACTGGTTAACTTAACTCTTAACTCATTCTCCTTCTATGCCACATCAATATGGAATGCACTCCCAACAGGTGTAAAAGAAAGTGCATCTCTATCCTCCTTCAAAACTGCATTAAAACAACACCTCCAGGCAACTTCAACCCTTGACTAACACCCTCCCTCTTCCACATCCCACCTCCCCGGATTGTAAATAACCAAATGTAAATAATCTAATGTATTTCTAATGTTACGTATATACTTGTTCTTATGCTATCTGAACTCACTATTTTTCCTGCTGGCTGTACATATCCTACCAAGTCACACCTACACTGTTTCAATGTCCATTTCTCTGATGATGCAATTGTTGACTGAAGTGCTGATATCAACCAAACCCTCCTCATCCCACCCCCCGGATTGTAAATAATGTGTGATGACTGTATTATGCTGATAGTATATATTTGTACCATGAATTGATTTACGTGGACCCCGACTTAAACAAGTTGAAAAACGTATTGGGGTGTTACCATTTAGTGGTCAATTGTACAGAATATGTACTGTACTGTGCAACCTACTAATAAAAGTTTCAATCAATCAAAACAAACAAAACACAGAGCGTAGTTTGGCAACCATTCACACTCATATTTTGGCTGTGAATGTTTTGATATCCTTTGTTTGATGAAAAGTGAATGAATAGCCGTCTTTACATAGTAGATAACTTCCAATCTCTTCAAATGACACTGCTGACTATAACATCACCTGAGCTTTTTTTAGGAAGATGGAAAGACTCCATGCTGGGGTATTTGCCCAAATGCCCACCCTTTGCATTACAGAAGCCTGAATAGGACACATTTCCACCTCTTTATTCTTGTGCACAGACTGTACATGGAATTAGTGTAAGACCAAAGGTCAAAAAGGAACAAAAAATATACAACTTTAAAGAGTGATAAATCCCCACAAACCTGTAACTGGAAACAGGTAAACAACACGATACAATTTGAAGACATTTCTGATGTGATGTACTATTCATGTTGTAATAATGTACACTCGAAGCAGAAAATCTCAAAAAAAGCCCCTCATTTCTTGACATAATTTGATTCACGGCTTTAATGGAACTATAGTTATACAATACATAATAAAATATCAACTATTGTTGTCAATACAGGAATAGACAGTAAGACCAATATCACTATAAAATGGTCCGCATTCAGTGCTCCTTAAAAGCAGAATAAAAAGCGTAACACATAAAAAGTAACAGGGGGTTTATAGAAAATATAAAGTGCAAATAAAAAAGCAGACATTCAGAAACACAAATCCTAAGACCATTTAAATATATGTTTTGGTTCATGCGCATGTGCTCAAAAAAACTAAACGATCAGACCCTTCTACTCGATATCTCCTACTTGTTGACATATTGCTTCTGTGAATTCTGAGCATTTTGAAGATCCTCCGAGGTCTCCGGTTAAAACCTTGAAAACAGAAGCCATTGAACGTCAGACATTAACGTGCAAAACAGCTCAAACCTCAATAAACTATGACAATAACCTTTTTGTCTCGAATGGTGTTAAAGCAGGCAGTTTCGATCCTCCTGGCGTGGTCGTGCAGGCCCATGTGGCGCAGCATCATGACCGCACTGAGCAGCAAGGCGGTGGGGTTGGCCAAGTCCTTTCCTGCTATATCCGGGGCAGTTCCGTGAACCTGACAGAAATACATCCATGGATCATCATTAGCTAGCTTGAAATTGCTAGAGAAAAAAGATAATGAATCACTTTTTGTAAGTTTCAAAATTGACAGTAGTAGTCAAAATACATACAGACTCAAAAATGGCAACACCATTGGTGCCGATGTTTCCACTGGGGGTCACTCCAAGTCCTCCAATAAGCCCAGCACAAAGATCGCTGAGGGGAAACAAATACATTTCTTTTTGACATACAGTAAGTATATTGTCGTACACTTGTATCACTTCATATAAAAAGTGCTTTGTAATATTTTTTTAAATGCTCCTTTTATAAAAAAAACGACCTAATGATTATAGGCACAAAAGCAAAGATATAGCCAAGATGTCACGCTGTTGTCTCAAAGCACTAAACCTGGGATGCCCAAAGTGCACATTATTTGAGGTATTCTATAAATACTATTAAAAAAATGAATACAAGTGACTTAAAAACAAACCGGTGTAATGTAACAAGATCAAGTTGAAATGTTGGCGCTAAAAACTAGATTCATTTTTAAAATCAGATTCATTAATAGTAATTAATCACAGTAAATTCATTTGACTGCAAAACAATTTGATTGCCTGTAGTATGTCATAAACTAAATGACTTGAATGCATGTCATTTATTTGCTCAAAACTGGGTAACAGTACCCCTGGGGTGGATTCTGATGTGAAATGTGCCGGAGAGCCCAACAGTCATAGTCTCCGGACTCATTTTTGCATTAACCTGATCTCTGTATGTATAACCTGTGCCGAGTTTAATGTAACCAACCAATAGCAATTAAGGTCAAATAGCATGTGTGAACAAAATAACATGTGCAATTCATCTGTGTTTATTCATGATTTTTGTGATTATTCGCATGAGTTCATTTTGACAGACTTACAGTACTAATAGGGATCGACATACAGGCTGTTTTACATTAATATAATATATTTTTGTACTGGTTTTGGAAAGTGACAAATAAAAAAAATGGCCCCGCATCAAAGTTAAAGTACCAATGATTGTCACACACACACTAAGTGTGGTGAAATTATTCTCTGCATTTGACCCATCACCCTTGATCACCCCCTGGGAGGTGAGGGGAGCAGTGAGCAGCAGCGGTGGCCACGCCCGGGAATCATTTTGGTGATTTAACCCCCAATTCCAACCCTTGATGCTGAGAGTCAAGCAGGGAGGTAAAGGCTCCCATTTTTATAGTCTTTGGTATACCTACAACCCATAGACATCATATTTGTAGACAGGCATTGACTGCTGGGGTGCAGGAAATTTGACACCCATCTGGAAAGGGGCATCTACTTGTATTTTAGCAGCAGAAACAATGAGGGAAGACTTGGTGCCAAAGATTTGTGTACTGTATTTAGGCCCACCAGCTAAATTGTTGCCAGCTAGCTGTAAACTAAGATGAACTCAGGTGTCCTAATCACTAATCACAGGTGTATCAAATCAAGCACTTAGGCATGGAGACTGTTTCTACAAACATTTGTGAAACAATGGGCCGCTCTCAGTGATTTCCAGCGTGGAACTGTCATAGGATGCCACCTCTGCAACAAATCCAGTCCTCGCTCCTAAATATTCCAAAGTCAACTGTCGGCTTTATTCTAAGAAAAGTGAAGAGTTTGGGAACAACAGCAAGTCAGCCACCAAGTGGTAGGCCAGGTAAACTGACAGAGAGGTCAGCATAGTGCAAAGTGGTAGGCCAGGTAAACTGACAGAGAGGTCAGCATAGTGCAAAGACTTTCTGCACAGTCAGTTGCTACAGAGCTCCAAACTTCATGTGACCTTCCAATTAGCCCACGTACAGTACGCAGAGAGCTTCATGGAATGGGTTTCCATGGCCGAGCAGCTGCATCTAAGCCATACATCACCAAGTCCAATGCAAAGCGTGGGATGCAGTGACGTAAAGCACGTCACCACTGGACTCTAGAGCAGTGGAGACGCCTTCTCTGGACTGATGAATCACACTTTTCCATCTGGCAATGTGATGGACCAGTCTGGGTTTGGAGGTTGCCAGGACAACGCTACATTTCGGACTGCATTGTGCCGAGTGTGAAATTTGGTGGAGGAGGAAGTATGGTGTGGGGTTGTTTTTCAGGAGTTGGGCTTGGCCCCTTAGTTCCAGTGAAAGGAACTTTGAATGCTCCAGGATAGCAAAACAATTCCATGCTCCCAACTGTGGGAACAGTTTGGAGCAGACCCCTTCCTCTTCCAACGCGACTGTGCACCAGTGCACAAAGCAAGGCAGAGTCTGCTGTGGATGAACTTGACTGGCCTGCACAGAGTCCTGACCTGAACCCCATAGAACACCTTTGGGATGAATTAGAACGGAGACTGAGAGCCAGGCCTTCTCCACCAACATCAGTGTGTGACCTCACCAATGCGCTTTTGGAAGAACGGTCGAAAATTCCTATAACAGTTAGCGCCATCTTTCGACACTTCTTCCACTCCCATCCTTGCACGCTACACCGCTCCAACAAAGATGACGGGGAGAAGATGCTGTCGAACGTGAGCCACGTAAATAAGAGCGCCCACAAAGATGACGGGGAGAAGATGCTGTCGAAGGTGAGCCACGTAAATAAGAGCGCCCACAAAACGGCGCATCCTGAAGCGACTGTCAGAAAGCAGCTTGAAGATGATGTGTAAAACATCGTCTATGCAACATTTGGACCAAAGAACCACCATTGAAACCGACTCAGTGGCCTAGAGGTTAGAACAGGGGTCGGCAACCCGCGGCTCCTTGACCACTCTGATGCGGCTCAGCTACATACATGCCACACAGCTTACACTGACGGTAGCCGTATCAAACAACTTTAACATTGTTACGTTACAAATATGCACCACACTGTGAACCCACACCAAAAAAGAATGAAAAACACATTTCTGGAGAACATCCCACCGTAACACAACATAAACACAACACAACCATTACCCAGAATCCCATGCAGCCCTAACTCTTCCGGTCTACATCATACACCCCCGCTACCACCAAATCCCCCCACACATCAACCCCCCCCCCCTCTCCGTGTGTTGGTTGAGCGGAAGAGTTAGGGCTGCATGGGATTCTGGGTATTGGTACCGTCAGTGTAAGATGTGTGGCTGCTGAGGTAGTACGTCTTGCTGTCACTTAAGGGAGCAAGCTGAAACTGCAATCTACATGTGGTCGAGCAGGTACACTGTTAGGGCAGGCTGTAGAGGGCGCCAAATGCAATGTCATCACGCTCTGATATTCGGGATAGGGATGGGCGATACCACACTTTTAGGATTCGATACCGAAACTTTTTCTTGCATTTTCATTGATGCCGATACCATTAATTTCTTATTGGCAATTTTTGTCAGTCAAAAATATTATTACTATTATTATTTAAGACAAATCACAAGACAAATACAGACCATTTATACCACATGTATTATGGTCAATATATAATAAAAGTAAAATTAAACTAAATAACATAAATATGAAAAATAAATTAAATATTATATATAATAATAATTATATATTAGGGCTTTCCAATTAACTGTCAAATCCGAATCGCAAGAAGCTGCAGTTATTTTTTAAAGTTTGTGATATAATTAGCAATTAATGAAATATGAAATAGGCTAATGTTTTCGAAATGTAAGAAATCATGTTACAGATTAAAACCAAAATCACATTCAATCATATATTTCAAGATTTTCTTGGAAAAAAATAAAACTGTAATGCAAAGAATCTCCAAATTGTATCTCTTTCTTATCTTGTTTTAAATACTCAAGCAATTTTCAACTAACAGTAAATTCCCCTGTGTGGAAATTATTTGAATTTAGGATAATCATTTAAACAAAAATATTCAGTAAAAAAATAAAATAAACAATGCCTGACACTGGATATGCCTGGCTGCATCGCTGTCGGCTGGCTGTGTGTGTGTGTGTGTGTGTGTGTGTGTGTGTGTGTGTGTGTGTGTGTGTGTGTGTGTGTGTGTGTGTGTGTGTGTGTGTGTGTGTGTGTGTTGCACGTTGACCACGCTCATTCGCTGTCTCCTGTCACGTGACTGGGCCAGCTCTATACTCTGCCAGGTACAGGGCTGTCCCAGCTCTATACTCTGCCAGGTACAGGGCTGTCCCAGCTCTATACTCTGCCAGGTACAGGGCTGTCCCAGCTCTATACTCTGCCAGGTACAGGGGTGTCCCAGCTCTATACTCTGCCAGGTACAGGGCTGTCCCAGCTCTATACTCTGCCAGGTACAGGGCTGTCCCAGCTCTATACTCTGCCAGGTACAGGGGTGTCCCAGCTCTATACTCTGCCAGGTACAGGTGTGTCCCAGCTCTATACTCTGCCAGGTACAGGTGTGTCCCAGCTCTATACTCTGCCAGGTACAGGGCTGTCCCAGCTCTATACTCTGCCAGGTACAGGGCTGTCCCAGCTCTATACTCTGCCAGGTACAGGGGTGTCCCAGCTCTATACTCTGCCAGGTACAGGGCTGTCCCAGCTCTATACTCTGCCAGGTACAGGGCTGTCCCAGCTCTATACTCTGCCAGGTACAGGGGTGTCCCAGCTCTATACTCTGCCAGGTACAGGTGTGTCCCAGCTCTATACTCTGCCAGGTACAGGTGTGTCCCAGCTCTATACTCTGCCAGGTACAGGGCTGTCCCAGCTCTATACTCTGCCAGGTACAGGGGTGTCCCAGCTCTATACTCTGCCAGGTACAGGTGTGTCCCAGCTCTATACTCTGCCAGGTACAGGTGTGTCCCAGCTCTATACTCTGCCAGGTACAGGGCTGTCCCAGCTCTATACTCTGCCAGGTACAGGTGTGTCCCAGCTCTATACTCTGCCAGGTACAGGGCTGTCCCAGCTCTATACTCTGCCAGGTACAGGGGTGTCCCAGCTCTATACTCTGCCAGGTACAGGGGTGTCCCAGCTCTATACTCTGCCAGGTACAGGGCTGTCCCAGCTCTATACTCTGCAAGGTACAGGGCTGTCCCAGCTCTATACTCTGCCAGGTACAGGTGTGTCCCAGCTCTATACTCTGCCAGGTACAGGTGTGTCCCAGCTCTATACTCTGCCAGGTACAGGTGTGTCCCAGCTCTATACTCTGCCAGGTACAGGTGTGTCCCAGCTCTATACTCTGCCAGCTACAGGTGTGTCCCAGCTCTATACTCTGCCAGGTACAGGTGTGTCCCAGCTCTATACTCTGCCAGGTACAGGTGTGTCCCAGCACATAGGAAGTTAAGTAAGTCATCAAAAACATCTGAAAGTGATGCTTGCACCCCCCACACGCCCTTTTTTGGTTTATATCCATACTTTTTTCAGAAAAGTGATGCCAAATGAGTAGCGTGTGAGTATCGATATATCGATACCACAGGATCGATACGCACATCCCTAATTCGGGAGTCTCCCGGAAATAATGAGAGGGTTGGCAAGTATGACGCTTTCAAGCGCCATTCATTCAAAACTCGCAGGCTGCACTAACATCAAATTTCCACATTAAAGTGCGTGTGTTGGAGACCCCTGGTTAACATAGCACAAAGCATCCTGGTTAACATAGCACAAAGCATCCTGGTTAACATAGCACAAAGCATCCTGGTTAACATAGCACAAAGCATCCTGGTTAACATAGCACAAAGCATCCTGGTTAACATAGCACAAAGCATCCTGGTTAACATAGCACAAAGCATCCTGGTTAACATAGCACAAAGCATCCTGGTTAACATAGCACAAAGCATCCTGGTTAACATAGCACAAAGCATCCTGGTTAACATAGCACAAAGCATCCTGGTTAACATAGCACAAAGCATCCTGGTTAACATAGCACAAAGCATCCTGGTTAACATAGCACAAAGCATCCTGGTTAACATAGCACAAAGCATCCTGGTTAACATAGCACAAAGCATCCTGGTTAACATAGCACAGGGCATCCTGGTTAACATAGCACAAAGCATCCTGGTTAACATAGCACAAAGCATCCTGGTTAACATAGCACAAAGCATCCTGGTTAACATAGCACAAAGCATCCTGGTTAACATAGCACAAAGCATCCTGGTTAACATAGCACAAAGCATCCTGGTTAACATAGCACAAAGCATCCTGGTTAACATAGCACAAAGCATCCTGGTTAACATAGCACAAAGCATCCTGGTTAACATAGCACAAAGCATCCTGGTTAACATAGCACAAAGCATCCTGGTTAACATAGCACAAAGCATCCTGGTTAACATAGCACAAAGCATCCTGGTTAACATAGCACAAAGCATCCTGGTTAACATAGCACAAAGCATCCTGGTTAACATAGCACAAAGCATCCTGGTTAACATAGCACAAGGCATCCTGGTTAACATAGCACAAAGCATCCTGGTTAACATAGCACAAAGTAATTGAAGCTTTGTATGCGGTGTTTTTCATTTTAAATTTTAAAAATTTTTTTGTGGCTCCCATTACTTTCTTTAATTTGTGAAACTTGCCAAAATGGCTCTTTGAGTGGTAAAGGTTGCCGACCCCTGGGTTAGAGTGTCCGCCCTGAGATGGGTAGGTTGTGAGTTCAAACCCTGGCCGAGTCATACCAAAGACAATAAAAATGGGAGCCATTACCTCCCTGCTTGGCACTCAGCATTAAGGCTTGGAAACGGGGGTTAAATCACCAAAAATGATTCCCGGGCGCGGCCACCGCTGCTGCTCACTGCTCCCCTCACCTCCCAGGGGGTGATCAAGGGTGATGGGTCAAATGCAGAGAATAATTTCGCCACACCTAGTGTGTGTGTGTGACAATCATTGGTACTTTTTTAACTTTAACATTACATGTTATGTAGACCACAAGGAAGTGTTTTAAGTTTAGAAAGAAATCATAATAATATGACTCCCTTTTAATGCGCCTTATGTATGGGAAACAAACCTGAATAGACCCGCTCATTGGCAGTGCGACTTATAATCTGGTGGTACTTTACAATTCTCATTGATGACACATCTGCAACTGGTGCTTCTTCTTAAGTCTCATGTACACGCACAACTACATCTGACAATTATGCAAACATAATGCCATTAGGTTTACTCACCTCAGGATGTCTCCGTACAAATTAGGCATCACCAGAACATCAACTGTGAAGGGTCCTGCACCATCTGTTAAAAACATCAACACAATGGCACTGTCTGTTTTCTACAAATGACAACAACACAACTACTAACTTACATTGAGGCACACGGTATCCAAGTACATTAAATGTACATTAAATGACAACAACACAACTACTAACTTACATTGAGGCACACGGTATCCAAGTACATTAAATGTACATTAAATGACAACAACACAACTACTAACTTACATTGAGGCACACGGTATCCAAGTACATTAAATGTACATTAAATGACAACAACACAACTACTAACTTACATTGAGGCACACGGTATCCAAGTACATTAAATGACAACAACACAACTACTAACTTACATTGAGGCACACGGTATCCAAGTACATTAAATGACAACAACACAACTACTGACTTACATTGAGGCACACGGTATCCAAGTACATAAATGACAACAACACAACTACTAACTTACATTGAGGCACACGGTATCCAAGTACATTAAATGACAACAACACAACTACTAACTTACATTGAGGCACACGGTATCCAAGTACATTAAATGACAACAACACAACTACTAACTTACATTGAGGCACACGGTATCCAAGTACATTAAATGTACATTAAATGACAACAACACAACTACTAACTTACATTGAGGCACACGGTATCCAAGTACATTAAATGACAACAACACAACTACTAACTTACATTGAGGCACACGGTATCCAAGTACATTAAATGACAACAACACAACTACTAACTTACATTGAGGCACACGGTATCCAAGTACATTAAATGACAACAACACAACTACTAACTTACATTGAGGCACACGGTATCCAAGTACATTAAATGTACATTAAATGACAACAACACAACTACTAACTTACATTGAGGCACACGGTATCCAAGTACATTAAATGACAACAACACAACTACTGACTTACATTGAGGCACACGGTATCCAAGTACATTAAATGACAACAACACTTAACTTACTAACTTACATTGAGGCACACGGTATCCAAGTACATTAATGACAACAACACAACTACTGACTTACATTGAGGCACACGGTATCCAAGTACATTAAATGACAACAACACAACTACTGACTTACATTGAGCACACCACGGTATCCAAGTACATTAAATGACAACAACACAACTACTAACTTACATTGAGGCACACGGTATCCAAGTACATTAAATGACAACAACACAACTACTAACTTACATTGAGGCACACGGTATCCAAGTACATTAAATGACAACAACACAACTACTAACTTACATTGAGGCACACGGTATCCAAGTACATTAAATGTACATTAAATGACAACAACACAACTACTAACTTACATTGAGGCACACGGTATCCAAGTACATTAAATGACAACAAGACAACTACTAACTTACATTGAGGCACACGGTATCCAAGTACATTAAATGACAACAACACAACTACTAACTTACATTGAGGCACACGGTATCCAAGTACATTAAATGACAACAACACAACTACTAACTTACATTGAGGCACACGGTATCCAAGTACATTAAATGTACATTAAATGACAACAACACAACTACTAACTTACATTGAGGCACACGGTATCCAAGTACATTAAATGACAACAAGACAACTACTAACTTACATTGAGGCACACGGTATCCAAGTACATTAAATGACAACAACACAACTACTAACTTACATTGAGGCACACGGTATCCAAGTACATTAAATGTACATTAAATGACAACAACACAACTACTAACTTACATTGAGGCACACGGTATCCAAGTACATTAAATGACAACAACACAACTACTAACTTACATTGAGGCAAACGGTATCCAAGTACATCTCGGTGAATTTAATATCTTTGTGCTTTTCGGCAGCCTCTCTGCACGTTCGAAGGAAGAGCCATCTGACATGCGCCTGATGGAAGACCCCCAGTAGATGAGCACAAATAACTGAAAGATATTTGTACCATGAGTGACACTTACATAATGTTGGCCTTATGGACAGCCGTGACACTGGCCCTCTTGTTGTTTCTGGCATATTCAAAGCATACTCTGCAATGCGTTGGCTTGCTCGCTCCGTAATGAGCTTAATGCTCTGCACCACACCCTCAACAATCTGAAAACAAACAAGCATTAAGTCAATTAGGTCAAACATTTTGAGTTGGAGGTTTAAAAAGGCAAAGGGCATAAAGTGTTTACCACATGTTCAATCCCACTGTACTCTCCCACTGTGTTCTCCCTGATGGTGACTAAGTTGACGTCCGCGTAGGGCGTCTTGTAGCCCTCCATAGAAACACAAGGGCGCACATTGGCGTAGAGGTCAAAGGTTTTCCTCAGCAGGAGGTTCATGGAGGGATGACCTGCAGCGATTGGCGTCTTCAAAGGACCTGCGGATGAAGTGCTCATTTCTGCTTTATCATTTATTTATATATAAAAAAACTACTTCATTTCAGCTAAATACATCTAAAAGCAATTTCCATACATTATTTTATGTGTTATGTGTGGGGGCCACATTTGTCATCTTCTTTGGTAGATCATGTGGAGAGCCAGCAGCCTCCAAAGCAGGGGGTTCTTAAACTTTTTGACCTCGGAACCCAACGTTTCCACTACAGAGGGGCCCAGGGCCCACTCAAATATTAACAGTAAATAAGTCATCTCAGGCCACGTCCACAGGAACACGGAAAGTTTCAAAAACACATATCCAGGGTTAAAACAATCTCCATCCACACAAAGGTCATTTCAAAACTGTCAATGTTTACACAACAATGCTCACACTAGCTGTTGCGCACATTTTGTCCAATCAACAGCCTGGAAAAGCAGCCACAGCTGACTTGGTGGCATTACACCTCTGTTACTGTAATGTTTATTTTCATATACTAGATGAACAATCACATGTACATTACCTTTCAAACCACACTGCACTTGGAACATAGGATTATTTGTTTAAAGCACGCATACATGTACGTGCTGCTGAAACCC